>NW_024617888.1:0-1037 GCF_008729295.1 Plectropomus leopardus | reverse complement strand
CAGCCAAAAACCGCATAGTATAGTATGGCAAAAAATGACAAATTTTGACATGTCTCAAAAATGGCTAAAAACGACATATTATAGCTTTTAGAGTCGTGCCATAGCATACAAAGTAGAAAAAAAAGCCAAAATGAAAAAAAAAAAAGAAATCATGTTTTCACATGTTGCAAATATGGCCAACAACCGCATAGCATAGTATGGCAAAAAATGTCAAATTTTGACATGTCCCATAAATGGCTGAAAATAACATGTTATAGCTAATAGAGTAGCACCATAGCATGCAAAGTAGAAAAAAATGCCAATAAGTGAAAAAAAAATAATCATAATTTAGCATCTTGATAACACAGCCAAAAACCGCATAGTATAGTATGGCAAAAAATGACAAATTTTAACATGTCTCAAAAATGGCTGAAAACAACATATTATAGCTTTTAGAGTCTTGCCATAGCATACAAAGTAGGAAAAAAGGCCAAAATAAAAAATTTAAAAAATCATATTTTCACATGTTGCAAATATGGCCAACAACCGCATAGTATAGTATGGCGACAAATGTCAAATTTTGACATGTCCCATAAATGGCTGCAAATGACATATTATAGCTTGTAGAGTGGCCTCATAGCATACAAAGTAGAAACAAAGGACAAAGACGTAAAAAAACCCATCATAATTTAGCATCTTGATAACGCAGCCAAAAACCGCATAGTATAGTATGGCAAAAAATGTCAAATTTTGACATGTCCCATAAATGGCTGAAAATAACATGTTATAGCTAATAGAGTAGCACCATAGCATGCAAAGTAGAAAAAAATGCCAATAAGTGAAAAAAAAATAATCATAATTTAGCATCTTGATAACACAGCCAAAAACCGCATAGTATAGTATGGCAAAAAATGACAAATTTTAACATGTCTCAAAAATGGCTGAAAACAACATATTATAGCTTTTAGAGTCTTGCCATAGCATACAAAGTAGGAAAAAAGGCCAAAATAAAAAATTTAAAAAATCATATTTTCGCATGTTGCAAATATGGCCAACAA
>NW_024617887.1:0-2391 GCF_008729295.1 Plectropomus leopardus | reverse complement strand
GACCTGGTCCTCTGACAAACATGCAGAGTCTCAGTTACCTGAAACTTTGTGTCTCTGGACGCACTGAGAGCTTATTGATCAGCTGATCGGCTCAGTAATGGACATCCAGTGTCCTTCATTATTCATGTTAATGAGTCAGAGCCGGTGAGCCGAGGACATGCCGAGAAGAAGCCGAGAACACGCCGAGAACATGCCGAGAACACGCAGCCGATCAGCATCATTGATCTCCGGCTGTTTGTCTCAGAAACTCTTCACTTTTTACTCTGAATGATTCAGCGCTTCAGCTGAAACCAGTTCATCTTTTTACTGGAACCAGTGAGTGAGAACCAGCAGGGTCCCTCAGTGGTTCCCTCACAGTGTCAGACGTTCCCCTGCAGCAGGAACGTCACAAACTACCGAAACAACAAACCCACCAATTAAACTATCAGCAAATCTGGAAACATTTCCAAATGCTTCCTGCGGGTGTTTTTCTAACATTTGGAAAAGACTCTCTACAGAACGTTCTCTTTTCGTTCCTCCAAACAATGTTTATGTTCTACAACTCAACTAAGAGAGGCAGAAAACATCTGGGAACTAACGGCACTGTAAGACCACCAGGAGGCTAAAGTTGAGAAACAGTAGGAGAACCTTACTTTGGATCACACGTGAACGTTCTCTACAATGTACAACCCTCAGAGGATGTTCTCCACAGATTGTTCTCTCGTGGTCATATAAACGTCCTCAGGCAGCGTTCACTAATGGTTTCCGTTTGGTCCCTTTTACCTCCATTAAAGCTTCTCGTATACACCGTTCTTATGTTCTCTTATTACATTAGAACATTGTTTAAAATGATGTGTAACGTTTGGGAGATCACCTATAAAAAACTGCTAGTCTCCAATATTTAATCGCTGGAATGTTCTGCAGTTATTTTTCTAAAGTACAGAGAATCTCAACGTTTCCTCGAGGTTCCCATGGTTATATCTAGATTCTCTACAGGACGTTTTCTTGTGGTTCCCCCAAACTACGTTTACGTGGCAATACTCAACTCAATGCGCCGGAATATTTTTGGGAATTAACACTATGAAACAACCAGGGGGTTACATTTGAGGAAGAACCTTATTTTGGATCACATGTGAATGTTCTCATGATCTCACATGAACGTTGTCAATACGTAGTTTATCTTTAGGTTCTCTTACAGCGTTTTTCTTTACAGAAATTTGGACAAATGTTCTTCAACACACTGAACCGATTTTTAATATTTTTTATAAAACATGCTTCTGATTAAACTGTTTGGCAGTTAGAACCGTGGGAACGTTGGGATTCTCTGAACATCAGAAAAAATTCACAGAACAAAAATAACTGTTTGGCCAAAACTTTCTGATGAACGTATAAAAACTGAAGCTGAGACTGAAA
Source organism: Plectropomus leopardus (assembly GCF_008729295.1). Classification (NCBI taxonomy): domain Eukaryota; kingdom Metazoa; phylum Chordata; class Actinopteri; order Perciformes; family Serranidae; genus Plectropomus; species Plectropomus leopardus. The sequence continues at coordinate 999 of NW_024617887.1, read as the reverse complement.
ACAGTCTGGACCCAGCGAGCAGGGAACGTTCCCACAACACTGACTAATGTTATCGACAAGTTACAAAAATGTTTTCAAGAAAACATTTAACAAGAAAATGTTACTTGACGTAACGTTTGAGCTGCAGCACTCTGAGGATGTTTTGGTGATGCTGAGAGGTGACAGATCAGAGAATGTTCTTTATAAAACGTTCCCACAATGTTACATGAGAGCAAAGGGAGAACGTTTTCAAAGCAACATTCAGCACGTTTTCAGGACGTTACTTTCCTTTAATGTGATATATTAACAACAACAAAACATTTAACATTTTTTTATGTTTATAGAGAATGTTAACCTCATTTAAAAGTTCTCTCAGTGTTACATGAGAACAACAGAAGAACATTTTCAAAGCAACACTCAGAGCAGGTTATTGAGGTCTGAGATTACACATATTTAGTTAAATGTGATGTGATAAATTAACAACAACAACAAAAAATTAAGATTCTGGTTATGTTTATCGAGAATGTTACTTGAACTTTAAGAAGAGCGTTTTGGGAACTAAAAGAAAACTTGCCACTGAAAACATTACAGAAACATTGCATTGTAATGTTTTCAGAACATTTTCAGAACATTGTTTTGGGGTGGGGGTGTCGGAGCATGCTGCTCCGGCCCCCTCCCGGGCTGTTTCCGGCCCTGTGTGACAACATAACGGTTCTGTGTTGTTCTTCAGACCTCCATGAAGGTTCTGCCGAGCAGGAACCGGAGGGAACCTCCGTGTTTGTGTTTGCGGGAAAACGCTCCGGCAGCCACAGCACGTATTTCGGGCTGTTTGGAGACGGAGGCCTGGCTCCTTCGGGTCCTCACCCGGACCACCGACACCCTGCTTCCAGCACGTTCTGTGCCTGGGAGAGAGCAGCCGCGCACCGGCCTGCACAGCCTGCCACAGCCGGGGACAGCAGCCCGGGGCCCGACACGTTTTACCGCTAAAAATACTCCGCAAAATGTGCGCTGTTTATTGTC
>NW_024617886.1:0-2960 GCF_008729295.1 Plectropomus leopardus | reverse complement strand
ATATATCAATGATTAGCAGCAAAATTGATTTTTATGCATTATTTTTTTGTGCAGTGTCAAATACTCACACTCATACTGTTTTGGAGACAAAATGTGCTTTTCAAAATCAAGCTTTAGAAAATCAGGCTTAACAAAATATATATTAATATTATTTTCTTCTTTCAGTGAGTTTATTTTTTTAACCATCATCAGTCCTAATCATAAATATCCTTTAATTTTCAGATTTTTAACCTTTTAAGTGCTACGTTTTTGTCATAATATCACTGTTTTTAGATGAAAAAAGACAAGAAAAAAATATTATTTCAATGCATTACATGCTAGGTAGATGTTTTTTTATTATCACAGCCTGTGATTTGTCAATAATTTGCAGTAAGATTGATTGCGACAGTGCACCTTGTGGAAATAGCATGCATTTTCTCAATATGCCAAATCTGGTAAACAGTCCCTGAGCTTTAGGATCTGCATGTAATATATCTGCAAAAGAGTTAAAAATGTGTATTTTATGTTGTATGTGTGTGTGTGTGTGTGTGTGTTTTCAGGCCATTGAGATGGAGCTGAGGAAGATGGAGGTGGGTCAGGCCAACAGACACGTTTCTCTTCTGACCTCCTTTATGCCCGAGTCGTTCCTTCGTCACGGCGGAGACCACGACTGCATCCTGGTGCTGCTGCTCATCCCCAGACTCATCTGCAAGGTAAACACCGCGCGCCGTCTTTGCTGCCTAATTTACTGTATCTCTATGTGACGCTGAACGTCCTGTTTGTGTGTGTCTGCAGGCCGAGCTGATCAGCAAACAGGCCCAGGAGAAGTTCGACCTGAACGAGACCTGCGTGGAGCGAGCGGGGCTGAAGGGCGCCGTCGGGGAGCAGCTGAGCTTCGCCGGCGGTTTGGTCTACTCGCTCAGTCTGCTGCAGGCCACGCTGCATAAATACGAGCAGTACGTCTTACCCAAATCAAAGGTTTACAGTAGGAGACTCTGAGAGATGACTGAAAAATCTTCACTTAATCTGCATTTTTGTTTTTCATCCAAATCTGTGAACTCAGTCTTGTCTTTTTGGGAAACCGCTCTGCTTTCGTGCAGTTTATGTGTGTGATTATATTTTACAGTGCTTCTACAGATTATTTTTTTTATATCTTAAGTTGTGGTGTTCCACAAGGTTCACAAGTTATTTATACTTAATTTAAATGATATTTTTACAGTATTCAAATATGCTGGAATTTATAACATATAAAAAGAGTTATTTAAGATTTATTAAAAACAGTGGAACAACATTTGAGAGTGATTTATAGATCATAAACTCTGTTGGAAGCCACACATAGAAAATCTTAAACTGAAGTTATCTAAGGGCAGCACAGTGGCGTTGTGGTTAGCACTGTGGCCTCACAGTAAGATGGTCCCTGGTTCAAAACCCTGTTGGGATGTGAATTCTTGGATTTTTCTGCCACATCACACTCATACCATTTGTTCTTTTTTGTGTGTGATTTTATGTTGATATAAGATAAATACAACTTATCTGTGTGTGTGTGTGTGTGTGTGTGTGTGTGTCAGGGCTCTGGCTCAGTGCAGTGTGGACGTCTATAAGAAGATCGGCTTTCTGTACCCGGAGATGAGCGTCCACGAGCGTTCTCTGGATTTCCTCATCGACCTGCTGCACAAAGACCAGCTGGACGAGACGGTCAACGTGGAGCTGCTCACCAAGGCCATTAAATACTATCAGGTAAACACACACACACACACACACACACACACACACACACACACACACACACACACATAAAGTTATTATGTTTTTTGAAGAGGATTTATTTCAAACATGTAAAAAAGAAAACAGAGAAATGATTTTACAAACAAGCCGACACTCAAAAAAAGTAACATTTACAGACAATGAAAAACATAAAGCAAAATAAATGGTCAAACACATGAGGATGTTTAAATATTTGAAAAAAAGCAACTAATGTCTACAGATGTTTTTCTTAGCTGCCGTTTTTATTTTTCTAAATAAATATTCGTCAGTTTTTCCCATAAAAAAATCAGCTTTGCCTGTGATAAATATTTTAAAGTGTATATTGGTGTGTCTCTGTGTTTTTCATGGCGTGTGTGTCGCTCCACAGCACCTGTACAGCATCCACCTGGTCGATCAGAACGAGGACTGCACCATGCAGCTGGCCGATCACATCAGAGTGAGTACAGACGTCAGCGACAGGCGAGAGGAGCCTCGATCCTCATCTCACCTTATCCTCTAAAACCAAGTCATTTATTAGAATTTTGTCATATAAATACAGTTTATGACAAATATCATGGACAAATTACACCGTAAACCATGTCAACCTTTGATATATATATTTTTTGAACATTTATTAAGTTTACAATTGACAGTAGGTCTCACATAACTTTGCATACAAAAATCACATTGGTATAGGAAAAAAAAGTAAAAGCAAAAAGAAATTGACCACAGATACATATTTTTTTAAATGTATTTGTTTTGGTTCATTCTGTTTTGTTTCCTCCGTGTCTCAGGATTTGTGGAGAAAAAGTCACGTTTCTTACCTGTAGATTATAACTTTAGATGTCGCTTCTTTTTCTTCCAAATCCAGAATGTGTGTTCACATTTTAAAACCAAATTTGCTTGATTTCTTCCAAAAAAATTGAAAAACTGAATGAGCAACGTAACACATAATGACACAAATATTAACAAGAAATTAGTAAAAAGTTACAAGAAAATTTACTGAAATTATCAAAACAAGTAAAAGAGGAAAACAGGAAATGACCAGTAAAAAGTGACAAATAAAAATAAATAATGTGTATTTTTTCTGTAATAATTTTAAAATGATAAACATAATAATAGTAAATTTAGTTTTCTTGATATTTTTCCCTATTCATTTGATAATTTTCTCATGATTCTTTCTCTCTTAAGCACATTTTCTGGTTATTTTCTTGTCATCTTTTTCTTTTTTCTTTTTT
>NW_024617885.1:0-4019 GCF_008729295.1 Plectropomus leopardus | reverse complement strand
ATTTTTTTTTGTTTGTTTGTTTTTTTTTTTAATTTTTTTTTTTTTTTTTGAGGGAACCCGAGCACCCGGAGATAACCGGGTAGATGTTAGTCCCCTTTCCTCTCCCTCACCTTTCTCTCCTGCTTCTCTGTCTTCTCTCTTTCTTCCCTTCTCCTTCCTCTCTCTCGTCTCCCTCTCTGCCGTTTCTTTCTTCTGTCTTTTCAATTCATCCTTCTGTCTTTTATCTTCTCTTTCTCCTCTCTCCTTCTTTAGCCTTTTTTCTTCCTTCTCCTTTGCCCTCTCTTCCTCCTTCCTCATCTTTGCCTTTTCCTTGTCCATTTTTTTGGCAAGCTCCTGGAAGTTGATGTTATCCTGCGTCAGGAGCTTGATTTCCTTGTCCATTTGACCCATTTTCTGGTGCAACTCCTCCTCCTTCTCACTGCTAGTTTTCATCAGCTCCTGAAGGCTGAGGTTGTGTACCTGAAGGTCAATATTTTCTTTAGTCAGGAGTTTGATATCCTCCTCTATCTAGCGCATTTTTTGGCGCAACTCTTTTGGCAGACTTTGTTGTGCCAACCTTCTCTGACAAAGCTCTCCTCCTTTGCAGCCAGCTCGGTCTTAATACGAGTTTCCAGAGCGGTGAGTGTTACTGTCCACTCTGCCTCGCTCTGAATGATCTTAATGTCTTGGAGCTTGGTCTCGCACTCCAAGATTCTGGCTTCAAGAGTATTCTTTTCATTGGTTAACTGTGTGATCAGATTGTCCTTTTCCAGGCAAACCTGGCGCACCTCTCTGTCATGGTTGTCTTGCAGAGTTTGGGCATTGGAGTTTACCTCCTCCATCTTTGCTGACCAGATGTTATCCCACTCTGCTTGTGAGGCCATTAAGTTGGCTGAGGCAAGTTTGAGGTCACTGGCTTCCTTCTTCCAGGTCTCTCTCATACTCCTGCTCTGCTCTTTCCAGAGCTAATGGACCTGGTTAAAATCAGCACTGCAGTGGCGTTTCACTTCCACTGTCTCTCTCTGTGCTTTATACAGTTGTTGCTGAAGTGAACAGATCAGTTCATCCTTTTTCTTCAACACTTTTTGGTTTCAAACTCTGCCTCCTGAGAATGGGTCTCTTTCATTGCTTCCGACAGACAAATCACTTCATCCTGCTCTCTGGCCAACTTCTTCTTTTCACACTCTGCCTCTTTCCTGATGGCCCTCTCTGACTTAAGAGCCTTCAAGATTTTCTGTTTTTCAAGGTCCTTGAAGGCAATCTGTTGCTGCAGAGTAGCAGTGTCCATGGGCAGCTCACAGAAATTCCTTTGAGATTCAAGGGATTTTTGCAGGTCCCGGATCTGTCACAAATGTAATATGTTCGAAATTGTTGATGTTTTTGCTGTGGACTTGAAACTTCTGGTCAACAGTTACATGTTATCATTAAGTTAGACTGTTATCGCAGCGCTACCGAATGTGATGGAAACAAAATAAAAGCCCTCCAGTTCATCTGTTGATAGTATTTGCAAATTGCAGTAGTACTCCATATTTGCAAAGTGTGACTAAACAGTTACAGTCTGGAGCTCTACAAAAGCCCTGTTTGTGTGTGTGAGAAACAGAGAGCCAGGCTCATAAAAACAATGTGACAATTCCTATTCAATATCCTCGATATAGTCATTTCATATATCATACGGACAAGCTGCGAGTATATTAAATGTATATCGCAGACCCCTACATCTAAGCATAGGGTCTCTCTTCTCTCCTCTGAGCCCCTGACTGGCCTGTCCGCAGCTCCCTGTACCAAAGAGTAGCATGAAAGACAAGAGCGCTGACAACACACTGACTGGCAAAAAACAAAAAACAAACAAAAAAAACAACTGCTTGACTACAAAAAAAATAAATCCAGTGTCCTACACACAGTATCAGAATTTGTATTTACTGGAAAAAGTCAAATTAGTGCATCCTTTGCTTTTTAAAAACACAATATATGTGATCACAGTGGCCAAAAGGGGACTCCCCCAGATGTTCAGCTAAAACTACAAAGAAGAAAGGGGACGCTGGTTGTGATCAACACTTAAGTTGTCTGCAGACTAAAAGGAGATGAGTAAGAAAAATCCGCTTTCTTTTCTCCAGGTGTTTCAGAGATCTTTACAAAAGCAACACAATTCAGTTTGCTGTGTGTGAACACGTTGTGAAGTCTGCAGGGAAAGAGCGAGGAGAAGCAGAGATCCTGACAAAAATGTAAAAGAAAAGAGGGGGAAAGGATCATGGTGGAGGAGACAGTGTAAGAAAGATGCAAGATGTGATGAAAGGAGGAAGAAATAAGACAATGTGGAGGCCAATAAAAATGCTGAAGCAGAGAACAGGATAGGAGGGGAGGAGGGAAAAGGCTTTGTCAGGTTGGAGAAAGACAGAATGAAAGAAGGGGAACACTGCATTCTCCAAATTTTCCATTAGTCTTTTGCTTGAAACACACATTCTGACGCAAGCTGACAAACACGAGACATTCAAACACACACAAACTCTCTCTCTCACACACACACACACTTTCTCCGTGTGTAATAATCCAGCCGACTCAGCTCTGGTTCCACTACAGCAGCGTAATTGGAGAAATGGAAAAGGAACATGAAAGCCAAATGTGATTAGTGGTGTGTTGAGAGAGCAGGTCAGAGCTATAGATCCACTGAGCTGATAAAAAGGCCTCACTGTGTGACTCCCATGTAAAAACTAACGGACGTGACAGGATGAAGTCACCGGGGAACAGCAGCAGATTGATCAGGGATGTGATGTCACTGCTGATATCATGGGATGTATTGATCTATAAATTGCCCATTCAAAAAACTTAAAGCTTTGATTTTCATTTTGGTTAGACCTGTTTTTTGTTTTTTTTTGGTTTGGTTTTTTTTACCAAGGGAGTATTATATGTATGTATTTACTTATTTATTTTCATTTTTATTTATTAATTTATTTAAAACAAAATGATATTTCTATTAACCAGAGACATGTTCAGTTGAAACCTGGATCACCTTCACTTTTCATGTGCTGCTCTTAGATGGCTTACTAGAGAAATTTAAACCATTACAGGTTTAACCCTTTGAAACCTGTGGGGTATTCCAACAAAGTGAGACTTACGGGGTAAAGTCAGACTCAGCGTAGCGCCATATCTGATTTAAGGCTAAAGTTGTTCCACTAACGAGGTTCAGCTGCATCTAATCAAGGCTAATCCAAGCCAGACCTGCAAAGTGTTGTTTTTCAGCTAAGGCCTGCGGACTTTAAAAAGCCCAGTTCAATGGATGATCAAGAAGAAGATGAAATGAGTCATAAAGGGGGGAAAGTCAGAAAAAAAGGAAACACTGCCGCTATGAATAAGGCCAGGGAGGCGGCATGGCAGAAAATCGCGGACAGACTAAATGTGTAAGTGATGCAAGTGTTACAACTGGTTCATGTTACATGTATATTTCACCTTATAATATTATTCTGTAGACTGGCGTTCTGTTCAGAGTAACCCCCCCTGCTAGACCCCCCAGCCACATCTGGCCACAGCACACCTGAGCCATGTGTAAATAGGTCTAAGTAGGTTTATTTGTATTTAAAAAAAGCACTGTTCATGTCATCCAATCTTGTCCTCCCTTGCTTCAAAAACATCAGGTCTTCTCTTTTTGCAGTTAGATGGCCCCAGTACATCTAGGGCCATTGATGAGGACACTGCGTCTGCAGACACTGATACGCCAGAGGGCTTTTTAATGTGATCGTATTCTTTTTGCCTTATATTCACTTGTAGTTGCATATAATATGTGACCTTTACAATGTAATCAAGGTAAAAGTGTGATATCAGATCATTTCTATGATAGTTTGCAAGATATCGCTCTGGTTCCAATTGATACTGTGTAGTAACTTTATAACAAGAAATAAATTACTCTATATGATCACTTACTAAATGTAATTTGTAATGTAAAAATGTAATTATTTGTAATGTAATTATTTGTAATGTAAACACATTACATTATTTTTGCCTTATATTCACTCGTAGTTGCATATAATGTGTGACCTTTACAATGT
>NW_024617884.1:0-1865 GCF_008729295.1 Plectropomus leopardus | reverse complement strand
GAATTTAACATAACATGGGATGAGTAATTGATATACAAGTGGTCATTTTTTGGAGTGAAGTATTCTTTAACTGGAGCTCCTAGCAATGATCTCTTACTGCTTTTGTCAAAGAATTTCAAATGTGAATGGGGGTTATGAACTGATAACCACTGCATAATGAGATCTGAAGTTGTGTTGTATGATACAGCATAAACAAACTGTTGCTATGAAGTAGAGCGCTTACACAACATGGATGCTCAATGACCCCGACTGACCTTTCTAAGGGGTCTTCTAGCTTCTTGGTCATTGTCCTCAGGGCAAGGTCAGCTGCTGACAAAGGCCCCAGTGACCCGTCAGAACTCTGTCTCGCTTCAGAGCCCCCGTCACCTATATACAGACGTGTCAACTGCTATAATGCATTCAAACACATACCATACCGTTCATGTAAGTACTGAACCATATATAGACAGACTCTGCAGGTCTATTTGAAATGATGTGGTCATGTATAGCAGCTTTCAGAATAAGGTTGCAAAGTGCATTATAGAAGCATATCAGACAACATTTTATCTGCGCTGCTCAAAGGATGTTTTATGTGTCTCTGTACATCTTTTAGAGGGATGCACCAGAGATTTAGTATTGTACTTCTGTAATGTTGGGAGGCTGGTAAAAAAAAAAAAAAAAAAAAAAAAAAAAAAAAACAGATTAAAAAAATGTTAAAATTGAAGCAGCAGTAACCAAGATGAATAAACTAAACTTTTTGTGACACTGATGGGGTGCCCTTTTACAAAGCAAATAGATAAGAACATACCGTATAAAATAAACTGTTTTTAAAAGAGGTATATATATATTTTTTTTGTCAACTTTAGTTCCTCAGGGTGGAAGTCTCAGTGTCCAGACAATAACCTCACAGTTTGAGATCATTTAAGTACAGACACCACATCAGGCCATCCACTGTGTTTTAAATGACTGAAGAGTTCCTCACTGTGTTGGGTAACATTGCCACAGGCATGTCCATTGACGTTCTGCTGAAGCCCATTGATCTCGTCTTTGATGTGTGTTCACTGTACTCAGGCATCGACAGTTCAGCTCTCTGTCACTGCGTCAGCATTCAGGTCACGGTCGGATATTTGAGGCTGTATTTTGCATGGTTCTCTGCACATCCAGAGTTGCTCTGGACACACAAATATTCATACTCACAGTATACTTTTTGGTCTTTTAGTCTTTTTGTTTCTGTTCTCATGTTGACATACCCATGTGATCTCAACCAGCTCTAATTTTCCTCCAATTTCTCAACATGTTTTTCCAACTTTAACATTGTACGGTTAAATTTTGAGGCACTTCTCTTACTATCCAGGTGAAATAATACAGATGAGTCTGAGTCCATCACAAAAAAAGCAGGGGAACAGCTTACTTTAAGCTGTTCCTCTGCTTTATGGAGTCTTTTTTTGTCCTCTGTTTCATCTCTCATGTGGCTGTCAAGATACGTTGCAGGCACCATTCTAAAAGATCTTACTCTGCTCTCCTCCTGCATGAACTGTGCAGAGAATTGGACATCAATCAAAGACATTTTTTTTTTATTGTTTTAAGCTATATTTCAGTTTCATCTTAAGAACACCCTTATGTAATTTCTTCAAATTTGGCACAAACAGAAATACCCATATTTGATGCATTGTATACTGTAATGGCTACATATGAGTGTCGACAGACAGTCATGTTAACCATAACTGCAGCTACTGTGGTGAGGCAGTAATTGTAGTTTATATTGTATATGGGTTTTTTGTTTTTGTTTTGAAGAAGTTGGTTGAAGAAGGTCTGATTTCATAGTGTCTCCTTCGCCCCACTTCTAAAACTAAACCTACATCCTTGATATCATCTACATCTCTCCA
>NW_024617883.1:0-1626 GCF_008729295.1 Plectropomus leopardus | reverse complement strand
ACTTAAGTGACATTTTCAATGCAGGACTTTTACTTGCAACAGAGTATTTTCACTGGTTGGTATTTGTACTTTTACTTAAGTAAAGGATCTGAATACTTCATCCCCCCCTGGGCTCACCTCTATCAAAGAATTTAGAAAGCTGAGAGGAGAAAGTATGCTTCCTTAAAGGCTTAAGGATTTGTAGATTTTTTAATGGTGGAGGTTGTGCCAAGTCCCAACCTGAGCCAAGCCCTCAAGCCAGTGTATTCTCACATTTCAGCCACCAGGAATGGGCAAAGGTGAGACGAGAGGTAGATTCACTACAAAGAGTTTGTGTGTGTGTGCACGCATTCGTGTGTGTTCAGTTTGTAATCCAACCCTGCCAGATAGCTCCAGGGAGAAGGACATTCTCTGTTGTTGTTTCCCCTTTCCTGCATTCCTGCCTCCCCTTGACGTGTGGCACCAGAGAAGGTGAAGGAGGAGGAGGAGAAGGAGGAGGGAGGAAGAGATGTAACAGGTTGTTTCATGCCAAACCGATCGCCTCCGTGCTCCCTCCCAGAAACGCATCACATTCATTCCAGCAGGCACCTGCTTTCATCAAGACTGAAAAACACACACATACACACACTCACATACACACGCAGACACGTGCACACACACTTGGTCTGCGCCGTCTCCTTTGAGCCACCTTCCAACCACACTGCTCCGCTGTCAGGACTCAGAGCAAACAAGTCTGCCCTGCTCTGAAGTGAGAGCAACACTCTATTTTTGAGTACAGTGGATGATGATGAGGCCACACACAAGCTTTGTGCCAAGCGCTCAGGGCTGGGGAAGCCAAGAATATACAAAATAAAAGCAGAGCGTGACAGCAGGAAAAGAAGGTATGCTCAGGTATTGTTTGGAGTCGAGCCTACTGTGTGTGCAGCGGATTCAGAAGTTTGTTACAAAGAGCAAAGTAACTCTGCTCCTGAGGGAGGCTCTACATCAGCCTGCCTGCACTGAATTCTAATATCAGCCACTTAAAGTATGTAAATACACGACATAAAACTGCAAACACTATTTGACTGTGTGCTGTGTAAAAGTGCGCAGATACTATGTAACAGATGTGAGCAGATGTGTAAAATCATTTCAGCGTTCCCCGTTCAAAGTGGAAAGCGATACGTTTTCAACTTTTCAATTCTACCCCCGCCTAGCGTCTGTGAGTGGTTTTATTGTTGGTTGTCGTGAAGCATAGCGGGTTCACTTTCCTCAGAGCTTAGCAACTATCCACAGACGAGAAATCGACTCTAAATAACATCAGCACACAACACTTCAGAGAGAAGAAAATAACATGCTCACCGAAAGAAGTAATTTTGTCATTATTTTAGTTGTATTTTATTTGTTGTAAAATGAAAGAAATGGTAGATTCTGTAACCTAGCATCGCTTGATGTTGACTGTTGCTATGGACTCAAGGTGGGGGTTTGGTTGCAAGATTTTAGCTATGTTGCAGCTTTTCACTAACTTTGCCAACATTCATGGCATACTCTTTAATATTTGCTCATATAATGTGACATTAATTTCATATTCCCTACCTCAACTGTAACAGTAACGTCACAAACGACCTGAACGTCATCCCTGAACGTCTACAGCAGATGCAGAAGGATATC
>NW_024617882.1:0-1094 GCF_008729295.1 Plectropomus leopardus | reverse complement strand
TACTGCCTTCAGTCATTGAGTCAGCTCAGTCAGACGCTCTGGGAGCAGCTCGACACACACACACACCTGCAGTTTGGTTCATTTGTGACAAACACTGATTAGAAATACAAACGATTCACAGTTAAGGACACGAGGTGAGGGGGACGAGGGAGCAGTGACATGGTTGGAAAGGCAAAGTTAAGAAAGTAGAATACAAAGAAAAAGGAAAACATGTACGGTAAGGCAGTGTCCTGGTGATGAAGAGAGTGGGCGGGTTTCCATGACAGATTTGCGTATAACTTGAGCGATAGTTCTGAAATTTTGATAAAACACAATTGTGAGATGACTGATATTCTACTGAGTGTTATTATGTGACTTCTCTCGAGATGTCACGTGACTTTCCCCTCGAGATAGCATTCCAGTAACCATGGTGATGGATGTCTAAAACATTAGCAGGTTTATTTTTATTGCAGCCACTCAATAAAGCCAATCTCATATCGCTGTAATTTCTTTGTCTCACATCAGAGTTAAGAAGATGTCAGTCTCTCGCAATTTCAATTTTACGCGATTTGAGGGTTAATGGAAACCCGCCTGGTGCCGGGAGCCGCGCTCATCTAACAGTCAGCGTTTGCAGGTGGAAGGTAGGTTAGGGATTACAATGCATGATTCTTATTTTCTGTGATTCCTATTTAAAACAGAGATTCTCGTCCCTTTTTTTTCCACCTGACAATGTGAAGGTTTCTGCTCATGATGTTGGAGAGAACTATGGCACGGCTCACTATTTACTTTACGTTACTGGCAGCCTTCTGCAGTCATGTCAATAACAGCCCTGAGACACATCGAAGATATCTTTTATACAAAAAAACCACCTATGAATTGAATGCAAGGGAGGCTGGTCAGTCTCAATTTAGAGATTTTTAAATAATATAAATAATGAGCATAGGTGTGTCAGGCTAGTTTAAATGCTTTCTTTAAATACTTTTTTTTAATCTTACAAACATCTTGAGGAGATTCGACTTTGCTAAAATGTAATTATGAATGTTAATATAAAATTAGGAATCTCTTTGTAAAGCCTCCTTCACATTGTAAACATCAATATTTATGGTGATCAGGCT
>NW_024617881.1:0-1010 GCF_008729295.1 Plectropomus leopardus | reverse complement strand
GCTGTGGCTGGGACACTGGGGGAGCGGGAGCTTGGCTAGGTGGAGGCGCGGGACCCGAGAAGGAGGAGGGGGGGTAGGTTTGCTGAGCGGAAGGAGGTGGCGGCGCAGGAGAGGTGAACTGCTGTTGAGAGGTAGGGGGAGCAGGAGCGTTGAATGGCTGTTGAGAAGGAGGCGGTGGGCCTCCGTAGTATTGCTGAGAGGCTGCGGGGCCACTGGGAGGTGGTGGCTGGGTCGGGGCTGAGGACGCAGGGGGAGGGGCTTGGGTGTAAGAGGGTGGAGGTGCGGCTGAGTACGCGGTGCTGGCAGGAGGCTGCGAGCTGTGAGGAGGAGCTGAGGAGACAGAGGGACAGACCGTGTCATTATCTCCAGGTGACATAAACTCTATTATCAGTTATTAGTAAGATCAATATTTTATACATGCTGAATAAAATGGGAAAATAAAAAGAATCAGTAAGAAAAACATCAGCAGAATGCGCACTGGACACTTTCAGTACACATGTAGTTATTTCATGTCCGAAAAGGAGTAGGAGAGGTCAAATCTTACCCCCTTTTTTCAATTTTATCCAAAAAAAAGGAAACATATTCTCAGTTTCTGCCCCAGTATTCATCGTACCCACCTCTTTTTAATGCCGCACGGAATTAAAGACCAATTTTCTCATACCCAAATGAACAAGGACAATTTTATTTTGCCCAAATGTTTACTGTAACAAAAACATGACTGTTTTTATCCAGTAAAAAAGTCTGATTATCTACATCAAATGCTGGAAAAATAACTCTTTTTAGGGTGGAGCACATAGGAGACACTGAACATACTATATTATCATAAAGATATCTATTTAGTTTACTAACAAAAGTGGGAAATATCTGGCATTTCTGGTCTGTTTTCTGGATGATTTTTGTGTTTCTCAATCTGCAGGTGAGATTCCACTTCCTGGATTCCCATCATGACGAGTTAATAAAAAAAGTAATTGATCAAATTATTTTACAAATAAAAAAGAAGAAAAACATGT
>NW_024617880.1:0-2472 GCF_008729295.1 Plectropomus leopardus | reverse complement strand
GTTGTGATGCGATGATGTTGTGATGCGATGATGTTGTGATGCGATGATGTTGTGATGCGATGATGTTGTGATGCGATGATGTTGTGATGTGATGATGTCGTTGTCTCCGTAGGAACGTGGGTGACTTTCGGCTCTCAGATCTCTGATGAGGTACGAAACAACACGACACATGAACAAACGTTACATAACCACACACACACACTGAGGTCTCTGCACACGTTAACCTGAGTCTGTGTGTGTGTGTGTGTGTGTGTGTGTGTGTGTGTGTGTGTGTAGATGGCGGAGAGTGTGATGACGGTGGCGTACGACAGCGGAGTGAACTTGTTTGACACGGCAGAGGTTTACGCCTCAGGGAGGTACAGGACCAACCTGTCTGTCTGTCCAACTGTCCATCTGTCTGTCTGTCTCTCTGTCCACCTTTCTGTCTCTCTGTTTGTATCTCTGTCATCCTGTCTGTCTCTCAGGTTGTGGGGGGGGGGACTCAGTGAGAGGACAGGAAGGACATGTTGAGTTTTATTTTGAAGGTTTGTGTCTTTGTGTGTCTCTCAGGGCGGAGACGACTCTGGGAAACATCCTGAAGAAGAAAGGCTGGAGGTATGTCTGTCCGTCTCTTCTGTCCTGTCTCTGCCGTCCCTCCAGGACTCCTCAGGGACCCCACAAAACACTGATCATGTAAAAACAAGATGGCAGGATCTCTGCAGTCTGTCCAAAGCAAAAGTGGACAGAACCTGATCACACTTTAGGGCTCAAACAATAATATTGGTCATTTGACATTAGGAAGACATCTGAGACATTTTAGAAAGAACAGAGCTACCACCTTATTGTGGTGGAGAGGTTTGCGTATCGCAGTGATCCTAGGAGCTCAGTTGTTGGGGGCTATATGCTCCTGGTAGGGTCACACATGGCCTGGGGGAGGGACCAGACAAACTGTAGCTCACCGGACCCCTTATGATGAAAGACACAAATGATGCAAAGTTTCCCTTGCCCGGACACGGGTCACCGTGGACCCCCCGGAGCAGGCCTGGGGGTGGGGCTCGATGGCAAGCGCCTTTTGGCCGGGCCTGTACCCATGGGGCCCGGCCGGGCACAGCCGAAAGAGGCGACATGGGACCTACTTCTCGTGTACTCACCACCCATAGGAGGGGCCAAAGGGGTCGGGTGCAATGTGAGCAGCCGAAGGTGGGGACCTTGACGGTTCGATCCTCGGCTGCAGAAGCTCGCTCTGGGGACGTGGAACATCACCTCTCTGGTGGGGAAGGAGCTCAAGCTGGTGCTCGAGGTTGAGAAGTTTCGACTAGATGTAGTCGGCCTCACCTCGACGCACAGCGTGGGCTCTGGAACCAGTCTTCTCGAGAGGGGTTGGACTCTCTTCCACTCTGGAGTTGCCACTGGTGAGAGGCGCCGGGCAGGGGTGGCAATACTTATTGCCCCCCGGCTCCTTCTGGGAATTCACTCATTCTGCTGGGGGACTTCAGCGCTCATGATGGCAGCGACAACAGCGTTGACTGTTTTGTTATTGGACTTGGTGCTTGCCAAAGATTGTCCATAACAAACACCATGTTCAGACATATGCGCACTTGGCATCAGGACACCCTAGGCCGCAGTTCAATGACCGACTTTGTAGTCGTGTTGGCGGACTTGCGACCGCATGTCTTGGGCACTCTGTCAACCGATCACCACTTGGTGGTGAGTTGGCTCTGATGATGGGAGAAGACGCCAGTCAGACCTGGCAGACCCAAATGCATTGTGAGGGTACTCTGTCAACAGTGCTATGTCAACACTGTCTATGATGGGGACAGTGGTGCCAACCTCGACTTTGGACATTGTGGGTCAGTGGAAGTAATACTTCGAAGACCTCCTCAATTCCACCGACACGCCTTCCGGTGAGGAAGCAGGGCCTGGGGACTCGGGGATGGGCTCTCCCATCTCTGGGGCTTAGGTTGCCGAGGTGGTCAAAAAGCTCCTCTGTGGCAGGGCCCCGAGGGTGGATGAGATCCGCCCGGAGTTCCTTAAGGCCCTGGATGTTGTGGGGCTGTCATGGTTGACAGGTCTCTGCAGCATTGCATGGACATGTGGGGCAGTGCATCTGGACTGGCAGACCGGGCTGGTGGTCCCTCTTTTTAAGAAGGGGGACCGGAGGGTATGTTCCTACTATAGGGGGATCACACTCCTCAGCCTACCTGGTAAGGTCTATTGAGGGGTAGGAGTCCTTGAGGGTGCATGGGAGTTTTCCCAACCAGTCCACATGTGTTTTGTGGACTTGGAGAAGGCATTTGACTGTGTCCTTCGGGGAGTCCTGTGGGGGGTTCTCTGGGAGTATGGAGTATTGGACCCCCTGATACGGGCCGTCCGTTCCCTGTACAACCGGTTTGATGACCTCAGGATTGGGTCGCTTTTTGCAGATGATGTGGTCCTGTTGGCTTCATTAGGCCGTGACCTTCAGCTCTCACTGGATCGGTTTTGCAGCCGGTC
>NW_024617879.1:0-2458 GCF_008729295.1 Plectropomus leopardus | reverse complement strand
ATTATTGTTATTACTAGTAGTAGTAGTAATAGTAGTAATTATTTTGGGATATTTTCACCTTGTTTTTTTTTTTTTATATTTTTCTAAAAAAAAAAAAGAAGCAATTTTTCTTGTCACCTTTTACTAATTTCTTGTTATTTTGGGGACGTTTCTTTCCAAGTTGCTTATTGCCTCCATGTTTTTGAAGGTGAAGGGAAATCAAACCAATTTGATCAGATTTCAAAGGGTTAAATCAGCTGGTCTGTATGTTTTGGAGAGAATAAGAGATAATTCAACTCCCATTTAAAACCTCCTGAACACTTAAGGAATTCTAACCAGGAGAATTCATCACTAAACGTCACAAAATCCCCCGAAATCTGATACACGTGAATTTTAAAATCTGTTTTATACTTTAGTTTCATGGTGACATCAGCCTTTTTTTTTTTTTTTTTTATTTACACAGGTAACAACAACAATAGCTGTCCGGCTGGTTTTGACCGAGGCAACCGAACGCAGTGTGTCGGTGAGTTTTGCACACACACACACATACACACACACACACACACAGTCAAACCACAAACCGTCCAGACAGCGTGACTGCGGCGATGCACATCAGAAATTGTTGGGGTGTCTTTGAGCCTTTTGGGCCTGTTTCCATAGTAACCTGTAAATTCACGTGTACCCATCTGGTCATTGACGACCCAACAATTTCTGATGTGCATCGCCGCAGTCACGCTGTCTGGACGGTTTGTGGTTAGACGCTGTGTGTGTGAGTGTGTGTGTCTCTTCGTCCTCTTGTGTGTCCTCGTACATCTGTGCGTGTGCATACATATTAATGTGTGTGTGTGTGTGTGTGTGGTGTATTGTGCATGTGTGTGTAGATGTGAATGAGTGCCTCCAGCCGGGGCTGTGTGAGAACGGGATCTGTGTGAACACCAGGGGGAGCTATAGCTGTGTGTGTAGGGCGGGGTTCATCCTCGACGCCTCACATGGAATCTGCATCTGTGAGTAACACACACACACATGCACACACACACACACACACGCACACACACACACACATGCACGTACACAGCCACCGGCTTGGGAATGACATCCGGAATAACGCAGAGTCCATACGGGACTTCCCGAATCCATCAGGGCTCATCAAGTCTCTAAAATCTGGGCGACTGTTGACCTGAAAACATCACAGCACCAAATATTGTCTCGTTTTCAACATTAACTCAGAAAGGTTTTCAGATTAAAAATAAAAAATTAAAACCAGTATCAGCTTTGCTGTCACCTGAGACACGATATGATGGACATCGATATTCTGCTTTTTAGAGCCTCTGCGTCTTTTAACACTTTGAAACCTAGTTTGATTATCAGTGTACTTGTGCAGTAAATGTCGTAAAATCCCATAAATGTCCTAAAACCCAAGAAATGTCCTAAAGTCCTGAAAACATCCCAAAATCCTAAAGATATCCCAAAATCCAAGTAATGTCCTAAAATCCTAGAAGCGTCCTCAAGTCCTGGAACCATCCTAAAATCGTACAAACGTCCTAAATTTTTGAAATGTCCTACAATCCAAGAAAAGTCCCAAAATCATAGAGATGCCCTCAAATCCTGGAAACATCCTAAAACGTGAAAAGTCCTAAAATCCTAAAAATTACACAAAATCCTGGAAACATCCGACATCTTTGAAATCATTCAAAATCAAATACTAAAATCATACAAACGCCTTAAATCAAATAAATGTCCTGAAGTCCGAGTAATGTCTTAAAATCCCAGAAATATCCGAAAATCCAAGTAATGTCCTAAAATCCTGCACTGAAAGCTGAACATGCGTCTTTCAAACCTGCTGCTGTGTGAAATAGGCGGAGTGGCCCTTTAATATTTTGCAGAAAGTCAGCAGTTCATTAAAACTCTGGTGAAGGTCAACAGACGTCTTTGTGTGGACGTCAGAGAGCCTCGTTGTCTCGCTGAAGGTCAACGGGTTCTTTGTTCTGTTCAAAGTCAGTGGAACTCTTTGTTCTGCTAAAAACCAGAGAAACATGGGACAAGTTTGGTGTTCAGACGGGTTTCGTGAAGCCTGACTGGTGCTCTGCTTATTCCGACCGGCATTCGCTAAAGAGGAAGAGGAGGAGGAGGAGGAGGAGGAAGGGTGGGTCTGCTGCAGGATGCTGGTGATCAATGACAACGCTCTAATCAAGGCTGATTAATTAAACCTGACGTCTCGTCTCTCTGTTGCTTCCAAACTGGCTGGAAATGCTCGTGGACGGGTGTGTATTGTGTGTGTGTGTGTGTGTGTGTGTGTTTGGTAACTGATGGTCAGGTGTGGTTTTGTCCTTTTGTGATGAAGATCTGTTGTTTTTTCTCTCGTCTTCGTCCAAAATTTGTCTCCTAGAAATTACAAAACTCAAAGATCAGGAAAGGTTAGAAGCTACGTGACGAGACATGGGCCTAAAATTATATATATATAAATATATACTTTATATGT
>NW_024617878.1:0-1137 GCF_008729295.1 Plectropomus leopardus | reverse complement strand
CTCGGGACAACCCTCAGTGTGCCCCGGTAAGTATTTATGACATTTATTCATATTTACATTTTAAAGTTTTAAATTTAAGAGTTAATTATGATATTTATGATATTTATGACACTCTGTTAATGCTTTCTCTCTCTCTCTCTCTCTCTCTCTCTCCCAAGTTACTCCGGAGGAATTTACTGACATAAATTTTACACAATCGGACTAGGGTATGTTTTAACGTATTTTAAACCGTTATTTATTTATTTCTTTTTTAAAGTACGGTTAAAGAGCCATTGAAGTATTCTGACATAACTTTTGAAGTAGTTTTTTTTTGGTCGATGTATGTTTGAGTAAAGCAGCATGTTTGTAAAACACTTACTGACAGACTATTTACTTACAGATTCCATGGACCAATCTTCCGCAAACTATTATCAGAGCAAAAACAGGAACCCGGCCATGTATTTTGGAGATTTCAGCGACATTTCAGACGCCGAGGAGGGGCCGGATGAAGCAGAAAGGGTCCCTGTAGCGGGAGGCATTCTCCCTGCAAGACGTCCGGAAACAGGAGGAGAAATTCACACCACTGAAGACGGACAAAATAATCCTAAGCGAATTCACGTAACGTTCCAAATTGCTGTGGCTCCAACCGCTCCGTCCGGTGAAAGTATCCCTCGAGCCGCGGTGGCTCCAGCCGCTCCGTCCCGTGAAAGTATCCCTCAAGCTGCGACCGCTCCGTACGAGGAAAGCACCCCCTCTTTCATACCAACCACGGATCCCGAGCCGTCTACGGAGGAACGTGAAGGTAAATAAAGGCTATTAAATAAAAGAAATGATCTTGTCTTATCACATTTCGTCCTACCGCCAACATTTTTAAAAGTCCGGATATGACGTTCCTATACCCGTTCGTTCAATCCCTGTCGAATAATACATCCATGATACAGCACCCCTTAAGGGCTGGAGTAGAAGTAGAAGTAGAATTTTTAAACAACGGCGGTTTTAACAATAAAATGTCTTGTTTTTTTCTCTTATTTTTCCTCTCTCTCTGTTTTTAGAAAGAATTTTAGAAAGAATTGCAGAGCCTGAACTAGCAGTGCGTGGACATCAGCCTGATAGAAGAGCCGGAGGTGATTTTTTAATGAGTCATCTTTTAAATATTTT
>NW_024617877.1:0-3379 GCF_008729295.1 Plectropomus leopardus | reverse complement strand
TTTTACGCTTATTTTTCTTTAATTTTTTTAAAGGCACGTTTTCTTTGAGAAATCCCCAAAGTGAGTCCAGGTGTCAGCCAGAAACTGTAAAAACATAAATTACTGTCAGATGTTTAAATGTCTGGAGGTCCTTAAACGCATCGTGTCTGACGCTGAGTTTATGTCTTTAATGTTTTTAAAAATAATAATAATAATAAAAAAAACGCCCTAACCCCGACCCGGGCAAGAATAAGAAAACCTGTTCTGGGTCCTGGAAAAGTTTTGAAATGTTGTCCACGGAGACGTTTGGGGACCCTGGAAAAGTTGCGCGTGCCTCCTGGCGGCAGGTGGCGCTGTTTACCTGTGAGCTCCCCGAGGACAACCACCGAAGAAGAAGAGGAAACTACGAGAGGAGCGGGAGAGGAGGAAGTGGAGTGCTGGTTCAGACCGGGACCCGGACCCGGACCCGGAGCTGTGAGCCGCAGAGAGCAGCGGGAGGAGGTGTCGGTGTCTCCGGACCGGCGGCTCAGAGAGGAGCAGCAGGAGCAGCAGGAGCAGCAGGAGCAGCAGGAGCAGCACAGTGAGTGTTGGAACATTAATGTGTGTTTGCTCCTGCAGATTTGGACCAGGATCCGGACCCGGATCAGGCCTGACAGACTCCAGAGTCCAGACTGAGAGTCAGCTGACAAACAAACAGCCACCAAACTTTATTTACAATTGTCACAACACAAACTGATGAATGCTTTTAATCACGTGGCGCTTCTCTCTTTATGGGTTTATTGTTATTTGTTATTGTCATTATTTATTTGTTCATTTGTGTCGCTGATCTGAAGGTGCTTTTCCTGTTGAGTTTTGAGCATATATGCTATATTTATGAATCCTGACTATAACTTTTAAAGTTATGGTGCAATAAAGACTTATACTTTTCACACAGACTAAAACGCCTTTGAGGGTTATTAAATTTTGTGTTCGGGTTCATTTATTCATTCATTTATTTTACTTCTGTTGATCATTTTTGATAAAGAATTTTGTAAATGTTTGATACCTTTTCCTTTTTTGTTTTCATCTAGTGTTAATTTTTACCTGAAAATGAGCTTTGAGGGGTTATAAATTATCATAAAACAGACTTTGTCCCCTGACTTTGTCCCCTGACTTTGTCCCCTGAGCATTTGGAAGTTTCGTCTCTCTGGAGTGAAGAAAAAACTGAAACACGTTCAGCAGCTGAGCAGCTTTCTGTTCAGTCAGACCGGTACGACCAGCGGCCGGGTGTGTGTGTGCGCAGGTGTGTGTGTGTGCGTGTGTGTGTGTGCGCGCAGGTGCGTGTAGGTGTGTACCTTCCAGGATATCCTTCTCCTGATCTGCAGATGGACTCTATCTGTTGTTTGATTTGTGTGTGTGTGTGTGTGTGTGGTGTGTGTGTGTGTGTGAGCAAGTTTGTGTATGTGTGTGTGTGTGTGTGTGTGTGTGTGTGGTGTGTGTGTGTGTGAGGAGGAAACAGACAGCTGATGTCATATCGGCTGCGTCGTCTCTTCCAGGTCATGGATGCAGAGAGCGGCGAGCTGAGTGGCGGCGGCGTAGCGGCGGACAGCTGGCAGCTCCACGCTCCGTTCCCCTGCCGCGACCTTGTCCTCAACGGCGCCGACAAACCCTTGCAGAACTGGGCGTTGGACCCGGACTGCGTGAGTCTGCACGCCGCCATCAGTGTGACGCCATCAGAGGTCGGTTGACGCCGCCTGTTAACCCTCTATGTTCCCATTAGACGCTCAACGACAGTGAATCAGAGGACGTCCTTCACGGCGTGGACCCAAACGAGGTGTTTCCCAGCGGGCCACCAGCAGAATCGTCGTCTGAGAGCGACAGCGGCATTTCCGAGGAGCCTGTGATGGAGCGTCCCGTCACCATGGCGACCACACAGCCGGCCCCGGCGACCATCTACCAGGTGGTTTATGACCTGAGCAGCGTGGGCGGCGTGCAGAGCGAAGGCGGAGCCGAAAACGTTTTCTCCATCCAGCTGGGTGAGTGACGTCATGAAGATCATTCTGTTTGCTGTCGTCCATCAGCTGACGGCGAGGGTTAATGTCAGACCTGTTGATGGTGTCAGCAGTAACTGTGATGTCACTTCCTGCCCCCAGCAGACGAGTGGAGCTCTCAGGTGTTGTTCTCGGACTCGTGTGTGGTGAGCGAGCTGCCCGTGGTCTCCGCGGCCGCCGTCCACCCGCCCGAACTCGACGGTGACGCGGTGAGACTCGAGTTTCTGTTGCGCACTTCCTGCCGCTGGCGGCCGGCTGGCTGGAGGACTGACTCTTCTTCTTCTCTTCCTGTGCAGCTGTACCCGGAGCTGCAGCTGACGGACGAGGAGCAGAAGCTGCTGACGCAGGAAGGCGTCTCCCTGCCCAGCAACCTTCCTCTCACCAAGGTCACGCCCCCTCAGCTCTCAGCAGCCAATCACAGCGTCTCTGAGCCTCCGCGCCGCCGACAGCTGCCATCTGTTTGCCCAAAACATTCTCATCAACACAATATCTCAAAAGCGCCGCGAGGGAATTTCTCCAAATTCAGCACAAACGTCCACTTTGAGCTGAGGATGAATTGATCAGAATTCTGTGGTCAAAGGTCAAAGGTCGCTGTGACCTCCTGTGTCACATCTTCGTGAACACAAAATCTAAAGGACACTTTGAGGGAATTTCTTTAATTTTGGCACAAACGCTCACATTAAGTTAGGGATTAACTGATTAGAATTTGCAGGTCGAAGTTAAAGGTCAAAGGTGACCCCATCCATCTCATTCTCAGGAATGCAATATCCGAAGATGGCCTTGTGGGAGTTTCCTCAAATTTACAACAAACGTCCTCTTGGACTCGAGAATGAACCAAATTCATGAGATTTTGGTAGTCAAAGGTCAAAGGTCACTGTGACCTGGCATCTGTCTCATTCTCGTAAAAGTGAAATCTCAAGAATACTTTGAGGGAATTTCTTTAAATTTGGCACAAACGTTCACATTAAGTTCAGGATGAACGAGGAGCCTTGTGTTGATGGAGTGATTTTTTTCTCTGCAGGCCGAGGAGCGAATCCTGAAGAGAGTTCGGAGGAAAATCCGTAACAAGCAGTCGGCTCAGGACAGCCGGCGGCGGAGGAAGGAGTACATCGACGGGCTGGAGAGCAGGTACTGTTTTTTCTTCTTTTTTTTATTTTGATTTATTTAATTTTGTAGGGAACCATTGAAAATAATTGAAGGTTTTGGAAAAATCCTGGAAATGTGTCGTGTTTAATAAATGAAATGAAACATAACGGTGAATTTATTTTCTGCAGGCAGGGACAGACTACTTTAAACGGCTGTATTTCTATTTATTTGACCACCCAAAAATCTTTTTCTGTCTTTTTTTTGTGATTATTATTGGAAAAAAA
>NW_024617876.1:0-1929 GCF_008729295.1 Plectropomus leopardus | reverse complement strand
ACCTTTGTGTGTTTGATAAATGTAACAATGAATGTTTTAGGATAACTTAATTGTAAGTGGTTTGGCATCACACAAAGCACCGTTTTTTATTCTTTTATTTATGCCTATTCGTTTTTAAATTTACAGTACAATCAATGATGCAGGGGTCGAGACCGGGCCGTTATGAGAACTAACAGCCAGCAATAATCCATGACCCGATTCCCAACCGCAGTGCCCAACACATTGAAACTGTCTTATAATAACACACCTTGGCTCTATTCTATCTCATTTCCAGTAAATATCACAGTGAACGGGTTTTCTGAATAGTACACACATAGGAAGATGGCAAGTTCTCACATATCTTTTACGTGATTACATCTTAAGTATAATCTTGTGTGCACAGCTAATATCCTGCAGAAGTTTGTTTACATAATGATAGTGTATATTTAATATTACCTATTCAGTGAGGACAGAGAGACACTTCCTTGCTATTAAAAACATACTGTTAGACCTGCATATTTGCTGAGGGAAATATTACTAACATTACTAATATTATAACTTTACTGGACATTATGACTGGAGAAATTGATCGTAAATATGTTGAACTTCAACAGATTTTCTTGCTCAGATGCAGAATAACAGAGCGCAGCAGCTGAGACTGAATCTGCTGCTTTTTTAAAAATTAATAATATATTACTACTGCTTTCTAAATTTATGACCCGCCTACCCAAAGCCTGCGATATTTTCTAATAAACTCACAGGAACCGGCGGACCCACAGGTCTTGAGGGGAGACCTGAGGGTTGACCTGAGCATCACTAGCACACAGTCTTACACAGAGAGGCTGTTTGGTGTATAACTGTCCAGATAATAATACAAGTAAATAAACAGCCTAAATAATTATAACACTTATCTCTATATGAATTCGATTTTAAAGGAATATTAAATAGTGATCGAAATCCATTCCAGTAATAATAGGCCTACTCGGCGAAAAATAAATTGTCTGTTAAACAATTTACATAAATGAATAAAGTCTTTCTGTGTAGCTGTAGGCCTGCGTGAGACTTTTATTGAGCTACAAGACTTTTTACTATCTTGTGAGGTTTGAAACTGATCTTAAATAAGGGGTCCCTCCCTGACAGTTTACTATTACTCCCGGCACTTCTGCTATTTTTCTGCCACCACTATGCGCGTGCAACTGCTGTGACATCAGCGTGACGTCCACTCCAAATTGGTGTGCATGTGTGCATGCGTGCATTAAATTTCAATAATTATTGTATCATATAGATCTAAACTAATAGATCCAAGCAGAGGACAGATGCATGACAGATAGTTATGGCATGGTGGCCGTGACAGATAATCAAACCAACTACACAAACCACCACCTCAGCATAATATCTGACATTTTTGTCAGTTATTATTCTTATTCTGTGACAACTTAACATTATGTAAGGTGTTTCATGAAAGTTGTATGTATTTTTTGACTTTATGTAGACAACAAAAAACGCTCTTATAATTTTTGCAATTATGAATGCAAAACTTTGAAACTCAATTTCTCAAACTCTCAGAACCCAGATAGAAACTCATAATTCGAAGGTGGCAAAATGTAAATGACACTTTTACCTCACAGCAGATTGGAGTCTGAGTCCAGGAGTCCAGCGGGGACCATGTTACGGAGTGTGGACTGGTAGAAAAACAAAGAAAAAGGAGATTTATAAGGATAGTCATGGCACAGCAGCCAAAAACACAACACAGATATAAGGCTCATTCACACAGGACTGTTATTACCTAGGGACCTCACATTACATCAGGATAAGCATTGCTGTGTTTTGCCCAGATTTGCTGACAGTATAATACTAAATTTGTAACACAGTAAATGTATAATCATAAATTCATGGTTGATAATGAGGTCGGGGTATTTTCCTCTCAAAATGAGACGACTGATAAAGAAG
>NW_024617875.1:0-1419 GCF_008729295.1 Plectropomus leopardus | reverse complement strand
GAAGATGGACAGATCAGTGGGAAGGATAGAAAGCAGGAGTTTGTTTTTGTTTATGGATGCTAATGTCCTGAGCTAACTGCTGTCATACACAACTGTTACATCACTTCCTGTCAGAGCAGCGCGCTGATATTTAACGCGTCGATCCCAACAGACCCGTGACACTCGGACCACACGAACCGTCATTCCTGCTAAATTACAGCGAAGCAAATTACAGTAAATTACAGTAAATTACAGTAAATTACAGTGAAGCAAATTACAGTAAAGTAAATTATAGTGAAGTAAATTACAGTAAATTACAGTAAAGTAAATTATAGTGAAGTAAATTACAGTAAACAAAATTACGGTAAATTAAATTACAGTAAACAAAATTACAGTGAATTACAGTAAAGTAAATTACAGTGAAGTGCTGGCAGCTGTAGTTTATCATTTTTAATTTCGCTGTATTTCCTCTAACAGCGTAGTACTGGTGTATTCATCACAGTATTCTACAGTAGAGTGTGACAGGTTTACGGTGTAGTAATATTCACGCGCCTTTTACAAGTTTTAAAACCTGTGAACCCTGAAAAAAATGTCTGATTTCTTTAAGAAACATGGAAAAAGGCCATGAGCAGCAGAATGTCCTAACTGCAGGACCTGTTTTTAGATTTAGAAAGTCGTCTTTTTTTTAGATTAGGAAAATGTGTATTTTTTTAAAGCTAGGGTAAAATGTCAAGAGAAACATTTTTTAAATTATCACAGTTAAATATTTAAAATGATTTTTAGAATGATTATACATTTTAAGCACCTTTTCATGTACTTTCCTTGCTTTTTTTGTTTTTGTTATTTATGTTTTTTGCTTGTAAGTTTGTTTGTTTTTTGGTAATTTCTTGCTTATGTCTAGCTCCTTTCTTATTAAATTGCACATTTTAAAGTTGCACATGTTTTTGATGGAAACCGAGCCAGTTAGCCTCGATTTTAAAAGGTGAAGCCAAAACGCATCAGGTGTCACTCATGAGATGTGAGTGAATCTTTGGACACATTTGCACATAAAAAGTCTTGATATTAAAACTCTGCGGAAAACTCGCCTGTTTATGCTCAGCTTGTTCTCACTCTGAACGTGCGCTCTGTCGGAGTTTCAGACGCACGAGCGTGACGCCTGAATCCACCCTGCGCGTCCGAACGGGACGCGGCTGATGACAAACGTGCTTCAACGTGTGTGTGTTGATGTCTTCTGTCACTGTCTCTCTGCCAGCACCCATCGCAGCCGGCACCGGTCCAAACTTCTCTTTGGCCGACCTGGACAGCTCCTCCTACTACAGCATGAGTCCAGGAGCCATGAGGAGACCGCTGCCCAGCACCTCCTCCTCCAGGTACACACACACTGCTCACACACACACTGTTCACACACTGTTCACACACACACTGTTCACACACACACAC
>NW_024617874.1:0-3233 GCF_008729295.1 Plectropomus leopardus | reverse complement strand
TATTTATTATTTAAGTTATTTTATTTTGTTTTTTTCTCCGGGTCATTTCCCTGTTTTGTTTTGTTTTTTTTAATTTCTTGTTTGATTGGATTTTTTCCCTTGAATTTTTCAGATAATTTCTTTTCTTTCTTTTTTTTAAAACCAATTTCTTGCTTATTTCTTGGTTATTTCCTGTTAAGTTGCTTAGCGCCTTCTTCCCATGCTTCTGAAAGAACTCAAGCCAGTCGCCCAAGTTTTAAAAGGTTAAAAGCAATTCTCATTTACAGATATATAGAAGAAATCTCTCATATAATGCATTTTGTTTCCAGTGAATCTGCTGAAATATCTTAGACAAAAGCTGTCATCAACACATTTTTACCAGAACAAGAACCCCAATGATTTGATTTGACAGTTATTCTGTTTTCCTTGTGTGTATGTGTGTGTGTGTGTGTGTGTGTGTGTGTGGGTGTGTGTGTGTGCTTCAGAAATGTACTTGGCTGCGTGTGTGTGTGGCTGTTTTCTTGATGTGGACAGTGAAAGGTCAGCAACAAAGCCTGGTATTACAGTACGCTCGCTCGAAAACACAGAGTCAGCAGTTTCCCAGAGAAAGCTGCCGCACCTCCTGCTGAGAGTCAAACTGTAAGATCTTCTTGTGCATCTGAGTTTCTCTCTCTGTCTTATCACAAAAAGACGCATCGCAACTCCGTACACAAAATCCAACTGTTAATACTCCGCACATCACATCACACCAATTTTAAGGTCTCTGCACTGTCTCTCCGTGTGTTTCAGGGTTGATTTTAAGATCTTTTTTACTGGATTTTAAAGCTCTTGGTCGCAGTTATTCATCAGATTTGCTTTGATCTTATGAGCTCGCAGGTCTTCTCGCAGTGAACTCTTAATAGTCCCGAAAGTTGCAACAAAAACTCACAGTGAGGCTTTTTTTCATGATTATGCTCCACGTTTGTGTTACAGCCTGCAGACCCGAGGGCAGCAGAGGGTTAATATTTTTAAAAGCAAACTCACGACCTTTCTTTTTAGTTTGGCTTTTAACTGAGCTTCATTTGGGGTTAGGTTTGTACGTTTTTTTATCATTTTATTATTTTTTTATTATTTTTAACATATTTGTTAATTATTTTATTTTCTATTTTTATCCTTAATTTACCTCTTATTCACAGTTTGCATATTTTACCCAATTGCTCATCTACTTATTTATTTATTGCTATTGTTATGTCATTTATTAATCTCTTTATCTGCTTCCTTATTTATGTACTTTTTCAGCCTCGGTTGTTTCCTCACGTACGGTAGCGTTTCCTCAGTTCCCGGGTTTAATGAGTGCAGTTTTTTGTGTTTTTAGTAACATGCTTGTGTGTGTGTGTGTGTGTGTGTGTGATTTTGGTTTTAGTGTATAAAGCACTTTGTGTAACAGTTCATCTGTATGAAAAGTGCTTTACAAACAAAGTCTGATATCGTGATAACAGATTTAAATGTCTGAAACGGAGAGTTTTGTGTCTTTCGGCGTCTGACTCCGGCGTCCTGGCCTGATTGGAGCTAATGGTGGGTCATTTGTGTAGCATTAGAGAGCTGGAGCTGGCTCGGTGTGTGGCGGCGGGGTGGGGGGGCCTGACTGATGTGCTGCATGATGGGTAAAGGCAGGCGGGCAGAGCTGGGAGCAGCGGGGGGTTCGGGGTGAGCAGATTCTGCTGAGAGTTACACTTCTGTGGTGATCTGGCTGCTCCTCATGAATTCATTAGCGGGCTGCCCTCTCTGTGTTTCTGCCTCATCAAAGGCGGCGTGTGAAAGAGTCGACCGTGAGCCAGTGCACTTAAAGATAACATCAGTCCGTCAGTCTAATGCAGCTCCGTTTGATTACATGTTTATTGGGAAACAGCCCGTTTATCAGAGGAAAATGTTGGCATTGTATCTTTCTGCAAGCCATAAATACGTTATGGTACCACGTTTCATACGCATCATATCGACGTTTCTGAGGTGACGTAGTTTAGGAGCTGACGTTGTCATCAGGAGGTGGAGGACGGTGTGTCACCTCGGCGAGACGCTTCAGACAACTCTTCGAGACCAACAGACAACAAAACTGGTTGTTTTTTGTGATTAATTTCTGTTTCCACCAGCCCAGGATTCAGGGACAAATTTTAATTTCAATTTTAAAATTACTTTTTAAAGAATGAGAAATAAAATTACCTCGTACCTAAAACCCATCGCTGTTTTTCCTGCAGCTTTTCAGCCCACAAACGTGTTTTTTTTAGACACATCGCACTGTTTTTCCAGCTGCTTTTTAGGCACCAGACGTGGATATTTTTAAGTGATGCGTCACTTGTTTTCCAGCGGCTTTCAGCCCTCAGATCTGGGTGTGTTTGAGGGACCTGTGACTGCTTTTTCAGCATTTTTTCGGGGTGTTTTTCTGGACCTGTGGCTCTTTTTCATGCAGCTGTTCAGTCCCCAATTATGGTTGTTTTTAGGGACACTTTGCTGGTTTTCCTTCAGCTTTTGCCCCCTAACTTTGGGTGTTTTTTAGGGACCCATTGCTTCTTTTTCAGCGTTGCTCGTGCCCCAAAACCAGGTATTTTAAGGAAAAACATGATCTTTTCCAAACTAAAACGACTTGGTTTTGGTGCCTAAACTTAACCAAATATCAACCACGGTGTTGTAAGTGTAAAGTATCTGCAAAACAACATTTTTGGGGGACGATTAGGTCGTGTATAATCTGTCAGTATAAAATAGGCCTTCCTTTAATTAAGAACCTGCATTTTGGGTTTTATTGGACATTTTCTTGCCACAAGTGATGATGTAACCCACTGGACAAACTTATTCTGCCTCCTGAAACTCACTTAACGCTGCGCTGTTTATCCAATGAGGTTGTTTTTTTTATCATTTCTTTAACTTTCTTTAAAAAAAAAAACAACCCAAAAAAAACAATGTTTGTGTGTCATAAAATAAACTAAGTAAACATAATTTTCAAAAAATGTTGTTTTGGGGAGTACGATTTTGGTGAATGTCACCTGTACCATAATGGTGAGAAATGAAAAAAGAGGGTTATTGTTTAAATAAAATAAAATATTCAAGAAACATTTCAGTTTAAAATGAAATTTGAAATTGAAAAAAAATACAAATACAACAACACAAATGAACTGCTTTCATAACTTAGTTTGTGTGCATGTTGCCCTCAGCTGTGGAGCAGCTCAGTGAAAAAACGTAAATATATTTCAGCAAACTTTACGCCAAAAATTAATCACCTGAGG
>NW_024617873.1:0-1828 GCF_008729295.1 Plectropomus leopardus | reverse complement strand
TTTTGATTCATCAGCCAATTTGGCTGGAAGAAAAAATCTACTAGCCAGCATTGTTTTTACCAGACAAAATAATAAATAGCCGTTTTATCCTCACATTTACATTTATTTCAGTAAATGTAATTGAGATAATATGCAAACTGAAAGAAGAGTTCAGAGCGAAATCTGAAGTAA
Organism: Plectropomus leopardus; assembly: GCF_008729295.1. Lineage (NCBI taxonomy): Eukaryota > Metazoa > Chordata > Actinopteri > Perciformes > Serranidae > Plectropomus > Plectropomus leopardus. The sequence goes on along the minus strand of NW_024617873.1, from coordinate 1,657 downwards.
AAGTAATAAATATTATGGACATCTCATCACCACAACCTCTGTGATGCTGTGTATCTGTGTCGGGCTTTTATTGTGAAAGGTAAGAACGGAACAAGCGCAGCTACTGCACTGACGCTGTCAACGTGAGAGCCCAAAAATGTTTGCTGTGATGGTTCAAAATAAGGGGCTTCGTGCTGTAAACAGAGCCACAGAACTAGTTTCCTACCAGTGGTGGACTTGCTGAGCTCCATTTTTACTTCCATCACCTTCTTGAAAAGGTTGGTGTTGTGATATTTTTGCGCATCAAAAACATATTAATATTAGCTGTGTGTGATTATTGAATGAACTCAATTAGGGCTGTGTGATATGACAAAATATATTGTCTGACAAAAAGTATTGTTTTATATTATGACAAATTGTTTATTTTTGTTTACGTCATCTGGCTTTGCATCCGTCCATGTGGCCGAGGGGGCATCTACACTATGCACAGCACCAAAACAAGCACAGAATATCTGGCAAGCGATACTTAATGTAGAGATTCAGCTTAGGACACGGTCACTGGCGTTTCGTTTATCCCTCTCCCTCCTACAGCTCTTTGCCTCTTACACACAAAAAGCAGGGCGTTTGCAGTGCTCCAGATCGTAATTATTTAATCACATTTTGCGACCACAGAGCACCAGTATGAAATCTTTGCAGTATATGAACTGGAGAGCTGTTAGTTTGTTTCCAGCTCACAGTGGATGAATCCTCATACCCCGGTTACAGTTTAAGTTTCCGTTAATGCTAACATCCAACAGTTGACAGGGAATTTCAAGTCAACAGCAGAAACATTGACACTTCCTGCCCAAGATGACCGGGTTCTTTCAAAATAAAGCACCATGAGTTCCACTTTGATGTATTTATTATAACACTTAATTGAACTTACTATAACAGTAGTTTATTTAACTTTATACTTTATTTAACAATATAACAGTAATTTCTTAAACTTTATTATAACAGTAGTTTATGTAACTTTTGTTTTATGGCAGTAGTGTCTTTATTTGTAACTGGTTAATTTAATAATTTTGTGTTTTAGTAGTTAACAGTAGTTTAGAGGAGATTTCAGAATATCCAGATATATATCATATTTGATGATATAGCCTAAAAATATTGTGATATTATTTAAAGCCATATCAACCAGCTCGATACTGGATGTATGGCAGCTTGCATGCAATGTATAAAAATCCTCAACCATTTTTACCTAGTTTTGGTTTGCCTGGACTTTTTGTGTAATAATGCACTTAAAACCTCAGTCCCTCAACAAGACGGAAATTGAATTGTACAGATCTTTAGTGATAAATCACTTGAAGTATTATTTACAAGCTTTTGTGCTGTAGAAAACCTTTCTCCTAAATGTTGGGAATCTGAAAGTGAAAAAATAAACATTAAAACTATTATAGTTCAAAAAATGGACACACTTTTCCATAAAAGTCCCATCGTTTTTTGTTTTGCAGTTGTTTGTGTATCCCATGATCTGTGCCATTCTGCAAAGCAGCTCCTCTCTGTGATGCTGCAGAGGGCCACATCACACTCCTGACACTTCAGAGAGGGGCCTGATTCTCCTGGCTGCTCTGCCTGCAGTGAACACAGAATTACATCCATATGAGGCTCTGCTGCTAGTTAGACTATCTCCTGATCT
>NW_024617872.1:0-2187 GCF_008729295.1 Plectropomus leopardus | reverse complement strand
CCTCTCCTCCTCCTCCTCCATCTCCTCTCCTAACCTCCTCCACCTCCTCTCCTATCCATCCCTTCAATCCTTTTGTTTTCAGAAAGCAAAGAAAAACTGGGAAATAAATCTGCAGTTGTGGCAAAAAACGGAAGAAAATGCCATCAAGCACAGCTGTAGAGGCCGGACTGTGAGTTGTTTCTGCTGTTGTAGAGATTTGGAGAAAACACAGATGCTGACCAAACATATATCAGAAGTTTGTTTAAATCATTTTAAACTCTCAGTTCAACCAAGACTTAGGAGAGGTAGCCTGGACGAGCTTACTGAGAACGGCTGCAGACACCAGTTTTAAGATTCGCCTTCAAGACCAACATGACAAGAAGTAAAATTGGAAATTAAGACCCCAAACTCTCAAAGAAAAAGTTCACTCGCCTCATATTATCATACAGAATTTCCTATTTGCTTCATTGCAGTCAGCGTGTTCCTGCAGGCAACATCTACTAGCTATCAGAAATGTCTGTGATGTAAACAAATATTTCAAAGTTCACTAAAACTTTTACAACTCAGTAACATGAGTCGTCATTTTTATCAGCGTGTTAAAAAACCTTTCAATCAATTTGGAGTGAAAACAGACTCCGAACAGACATCATCATCATCATCATCATCATCACTGAGGATGAGACTGATGCAGCTGTGCAAATTGTCAAAATTTAAGGTTAAGATTTACTCATTCATTCATTATGTTTGTTTTATCACACTGTGGAGGCATGTTGTGCGCAGCATACGAGTCCAAAACAAATTTCCCTATGGGGACAATAAAGTATATCGTATCGTATCGTATCGTATCGTATCGTATCGTATCGTATCGTATCGTACTTGCACAAAACAAAACAACAGAAAAAGGTTGTGCAGGAGAGATTAAGAAAACCCTAATTAGAATATTAAATACAAAAATTGTGTAATCAAGAAAAGTTCCTTTCAGTCTAGAAATGGCTGTAGTGTGCCTGCCAGGCCAGTAGTTGGCGGTGTAACTTTGTAATGACGCATCACAGAGGAACACCACGTGCATGCGTGAAGTGCGGCTGTGACGTCTCCGAAGTCACAGGATCCGCGCTCTGCCGGTTTTCATGGCGACAGACAATTACACTCCGAAACCTGGTTTCAAAAGTTTACGTTTTAAGGCCCCCAAAACGCCGCTGTTGTGTGAACAAAAGGCCAAATTACAACAGTTTAACCTTTGTTTACCTTTTATCAGTCAGAAAATGTGGAATAAGTTAAATCCATTTATATGAGCTCTATCAAATTCTGACACTTTTGGAACAAAAAGGGGAATATTTTTGTATGTGTAAAAGTATCCGTTATGTCCGATTAAAATACCCTCTAATAATCCAATATCAGATCTGACTTAATTAAACTCACGAGTCCAACATGTTATTTCGTTAATCAGAAAACAACTGCCCGAATAACATTCTGTTTTTTTACAGTTTCCGCTCAGGAAGCCGAGGACGGTTTGAGATGAAGATATCTGCGGTGGCGGTGGCGGCGGCGGCGCCCTGGCGCTGGGGGCAGGTGTTACTGCAGCTCCCATTAATACAGCTAATTAACATTAGCCACTATTCTAATTAACACACAAACTAATTAGGAAATAATTAACCAACATAAAAAAATCTGATCTTGATGAGAAAGACTGAGAGACGAGGTCGAGGGGGCACACAGACAGAGGAACGGTGCCGGGTGGCGGTGGGAGTGATCACATCATCTTCCTTTATGTTTGTAACAAAAAGAAAAGAATTTAAACTCTGATCTTTGACTCTGTCGAAGGCGGATATCAAACGTCTGGACGGTTCAGAGAATCGACACATATGAAAATGGAGTCATATCAACTGTTTTCATCTTTTTGCTGTGAAGTGAGAGCTGAGTTTCCCTGAAAATATGCCCCAAAACTGCACCGTCATCGGTGTCAGCAGACATGATGTTTTTCTTAAAAGTTTATAGTTTGACGAATAAACACAATATTAACTTAACGTTTATCAGCTTACTGGTGTTTAGCACTTAATGAGAGTTCATTTTTGGGGCCTGTGTACTCGACTGTAGCCATTCACAGTTTTAGTGGAGTTCATCCCGGCTTCCTCTCCAACTCTACATCTGCATCAGTCAGCGGCTTGTTGCTGTAAGGTTCAGAAACTTTGCTCAAAGGCACTTCAACAG
>NW_024617871.1:0-1363 GCF_008729295.1 Plectropomus leopardus | reverse complement strand
AAAAAAACAACTTGCTGTTCAAAAACAATGCTTTTTAAAACATTTATATGGTCCTACTTATTGCAAATAGCCATTAGATATTAAAAATGCATACCAAACCAAAGCTCAGCTCAAGAGGTTATAATTAACATCACATGCTACACTAATGTTTCAAATGATTTAATTTTTTCACACTCAACACATCTGCCAGGAAAAAGCCCCACATGCATGTAGTTTGGCGTCTTCTTTCTTTAACTCTTTGTATTTGGTTGCTCCATTAATCATCTTAAGATACATAATATAGTAATACATAATCATTTAATTTATTCTTGGTAACTCACTGACTTACCCACGCTTGCATATTCTAAAGATGTTATACTATTCACTCACATTGTAAATAAATCTGGTGTCAAGGATGGAGGCTGAAAGAGAAAAGAGGAAGATGACTAAAGCTAGTGTTGCCATGGCAACCAAATCAGCTTATTCACAGTGAGAACTGAATCTATTGTTTTTTTTCTCCACAAACAAAGAGAACAGTTTAACAGAGAAGATGTTTTAATGTCAACACACAACACACACCAATAAATATCATGTTATCCGCTCTGACAGAAATCTAGCATCTTTAAGATGTTGTCGAAGAAGTAAGAAACTACTTAACAAAAGATGGTTTTCCCAAAAAGACTCTCACATAACTCCACTTTTTTATGTATCTAAAACAAGAAACACAGAGCATGCCTGAAGAATATTATTAAACAAAGGAAAAACTTGACCTCAAGAAGATGATCACAGCAGATCATGACAGAGTTATTATTAGTCATAGCTGTCAAATAAATGTAGGGAAGTAAAAAGTGTGATATCTTTTTCTGAATAGGATGGAAGTAAAGTAACAGGAAAGGAAACAAAAAGGAAAAACAAAAAGGAAGTACTTAATTCATGTAAAAGTATCTTACAGTTGTACTTAAGCTCAGTACTTACATTTACTCCCCCACTGCTGATGTGTTCTACTCAATGTAATATTTAGCAGCTCCTCTGGCAACGTTTATGGTGGTGCTAATGTGTGTGTGTGTGTGTGTGTGTGTGTGTGTGGCCTCCAGATATCATTTGTGTCACTGCACCAATTAGCTGTTGGAGCCTCCAAACACTGAGCAGACAAAGGGACAGTGCCTCGTACAATGCGGCATAAATATAGCAAACATCAGTTCAGAACCTTTGTTCACTTCATTAGCGGAGACCTGAGGGGAGAGACGTGTGAGCAGTGGGTGAACACACAGGAGGAAAATGTTTTACAAGGACTGTTTGAAATGGAAGGAAAAAAGTGAAATGTGAGGTGTTTAACTACACTGCTGAGCTCCACATCATCAAAGGCTTCACATGGCTCTTAGTT
>NW_024617870.1:0-1385 GCF_008729295.1 Plectropomus leopardus | reverse complement strand
CAATATATATATATAGACACACACACAATCAATCGTTTCACATTTATCAAGTCATTTTAAATTTGTTTAAAATGCTTGAACAACCCTTACAAATGACAAACTGTAACATGTTCATATTTCATTTTGATCATTTTATAAAGATTACTTGAGCATATTTACAGTGGTTGTGATGAAGATATGAGATGTGTAGGCTTGGCTGCTATAAAAAGAGAGAGAGAAAAGAGAAAAAGGAAAAAAAGAACAAACATCTGCTACTGCTGAAGTCACGTAAGGTGAAATTCTTAATCGTGTTCTGTCAAGATAAAAACTTGTTTCTAGGAGATTAGAAAGAAATAAAGAAAACTGTTCTATTCCACTAACTTAATGCTTTGTGCTGCCTGCAAACAGCTGTGCCTGAAACGACTGGGGGGTTTTGTATATTCGTGTTGTTAATTGTGTTACTATAAGAGGCAGTTCTGTTTTGGTCATTTAAATGATGAGTAACCTCACAAAGTCATAAAGTCTCTTGGAGTTCATAGTAAATATGATGCAGGATTTGGTCATGAATCCCACTGACACATTCAGTTCTCCTTACACTATCTGACTAATCCTGGCCAAAAGGATAAAACCTTGGATGACAGATTTTCGATGATAAGGCACTTATTTGTGGTGACATTTTTAAGTGAGTAATGTGAGTAGCTACAGTGTTGTTAAAGTCAAGTTTCCACATACACTTTGTATAATATCTGTAGTATGCAGAAATTTACAGGATTTAATCTGGCAATAGGGTTGTGATTGACAAAAAATTATTCATAAGTTCAGTAAATATTCATCCCCGTTGTAGTGTTACATTCTTATGTGAGTGTATGATTAGTAAATGTATTGTTTGATTCTGAAACATGGCTGTATGTTGTTGTTATAGCTTTTCTGAGGCTATGCGCTGAAGTAAATGAATTTTGTTTTATGAAAAGTAAATGCTCAATCTTAGTAAGTGGTACAATTATGTAAAAATGTGTAGTTGAAAGTTGAAAATATCTTTATTATACGAAAAACATCCATCTATTACAATAACCTTTTTGGGTTATAACAGGTCTAATACTAATCTGTTTTTCTTTTTCTGTAGTGGCAGCAGAACCCTTTCATACATCTCTATGGCATACTATTTTATTACTTTTTTTGTGATATTTTTATGAAATGTTATGCACAATGGAAATTTGTACGATGTTTTAATGACATACCTCACTATGACAATTTGTAAAAAATTAGAATGGAATACGATAGCCAAATATAATATTTCATGGAACACTGTGTAATTCTTTATGGCATGTTATACTCTGACATATTTTAAGACATTTTTATGCATACTATGACATTCTTTTATGAAAACTAAACTATGGTCATTTTTT
>NW_024617868.1:0-3775 GCF_008729295.1 Plectropomus leopardus | reverse complement strand
TCTGCTCACGTGACGCACATCAAAGGGCTCACCGCACAAAATACAAAATCACGTGTCAATGAGGATTAAAATTTGGAAATCAATTTAATTCCACTGAAACTGGTCAGTATTTAAGCTTTATACACTTTTTGGATCATATGTTATTATGGAGGAAAAAAATATCACAAGTATCCAAACATTTTGCACATGTTTAAAATTATTTTTTAAATAAAGTTCGAAAAAAGGGGGCTGGATTCGATGCGTGTGCACTTCCTCCTACTCCTTTCTCTGACATGAAATACTTATGTTTGTGTACTTAATATTTCTGATGGGTATTCTGGTGTTGTTTTTCTCGCTTATATTTTTTGTTCTCCTATTTTATTTGAAGTGTTTGAAATACCCACCTGTTGCAAAATGTTAGAAAACAGAAACTGCATCACCTGATAATTTATTGATAACCTAATTTTTTTTTAAATTTATTTATTTATTTTTTTTACAAAAAATCATTAAAACCTTAAGCCTTACTATAAACCTAATTCCTCTTTCATTCCTCTTTCATGGACAGCCAGTGGTCAGTGGAATTATCAATCAGTAGAAATGTACAGTAAAATAATATTAAATAAAATATGATAATCCCAGACAGAACATTAGTAAAGGTAGTGCCTTGAAATCAGGATAACCAGAAATATTGAGAAAAAAAAGGAGTTGCTAATATCCACGGTATCAGCCTGACTATTGTGTATTTGGATTAAAAACTGTTTCGAACTTGAGAAACATCCTATATGGGTCCCTTTGTATTTCCTATTGAAGTGTTTTGCAGTGTTTGTGAATGACATCGGCTGACAGGAAGTAAACATGGATCCAAGCGGTTGCCTAGCAACGAAATTTCAGCGAAACAGTCTGCAGTTTGCTTCTCTTAGGCCCAAAACTGATCATAACAAGGTCATTCTCATTTCCAGTGCCTGATAGGCAGTGGGAGCTTCATGACAGCACGTAAAGTAGTTAAAAATGGCCTCACTTTCACCAGCTATTTTCTTTATTTGATTTTATGTTATATATAAACACCAATATATTACCTATTCTACTTTAAACTGATAACAATCACAGTCTTAGTTGGAAAACTTGGAAAATGTAAATTACAACCATGTTACTGTGGTATATGTACATGTAGTATATAAGCAGTAATCACATGCTTGAGTACCAGCCACTGTGTAATAATCATATTAAACAGAATATATTTATAACACACTGCCGCACAGGAGACGGTCTGAATTATATCTGTCATTTATTTGTAGTGTGAGGACTTGTGATGCAGCCGAATGGTCTACGAAGGTGCCTTTACATGTGTGTTTCTGCAGCACAGCTGAAAAAAAGATACTTTTATCTGCACAGCAGATAACCTTATGACCAGGAGGATGAGCTTGTTCTCCAGCTGTTTCTGCCTGCAGGTCATGTGGATGTTTGACCAGAAGAGGGCATAAAACTCCTGCATTTGAAAACAGCCCTCCTTGGTGGAGCTTCCTGCTGTTTTATTGGACCAGGAAAAAAAGCATATAAAATGTTAAATAAAAATAAACAGTAAAGTAAAAAGAGGAATCAATCCAGGCGTTAAAAGATAAAACACTGTCAGATTTTGCTCAAACCTCTAAAATTAACAGTTGATTTACTTTATGGGAATGTCGTCATTTTGTGGCAGTCTTAGTGTTGATCCCTGAACCCCACAGAGCCTGAACACAGACAGCTTTAGAATAAATACACAAATTATATAGAAAATGGGCATACACTGCAATGTTCTCTAACAATTCCCAGTTAAGGGATGTTTCTGAAAGAGAAATGCATTTTAAATATTCTCAATTACTCACATGATAGGTTTATATCTGATGCTGGTATACAGCTTGCATCTGCAGATGAAAACAGCAGAAAAAGGGAAAATGTTCTGCAGCATCTCTGTCTGCACAGTCTGTATTGATTTCATATGAATCCAAATATTGAAAGTCATGCTAACTGACCCGTGTTTTTTTCTTTTCTTTTCCCATGAAGGGCAAATGGCCATCTCTGCTGGTGTCTCCTGTTAGCCTCCAGAGGATCCACCACTCTCAGTGACTACAGCAGATGTGAGAAAAATCCTGCTGAAAGTGAATGTAAACAGGTCCAACGGCCCAGACAACATTCCTGGACGCATACTAAAAACTTGTGCTAATCAGCTAGTTAATGTTATAACTGACATCTTTAACATCTCACTCTCACAATACTGTTCCCTCCTGCCTCGAGACAGCCACCATCGTTCCTGTACCTAAAAAGTCTGCTGTGTCTAGTTTTAATGACTACCGCCCTGTGGCTCTTACCCCGATCCTGATGAAGTGCTCTGAGAAAGTGGTTCTCCAGCACATCAAAGACAACATCCCTGCCAGCCTGGACCGTCACCAGTATGCTTTCAGAACCAACAGATCCACAGAGGACACCATCTCTACTGCTCTTCACTCAGTCTTCACTCTCCTGGAGAATAATAACAGCTACATCAGGATGCTGTTTGTTGACTTCAGTTCACCATTCAACACGATCTCTCCCATGAAGCTGACTGGAAAACTTAATGCTCTGGGCTTCAGTACAACACTGCAGCTGGATACTGGACCTCCTCACATGCAGACCCCAGAGAGTTCAGATTGGCAGCCTCACCTTCTCTACATTACTGCTCAGCACCGGAGCCCCCCAGGGCTGTGCGCCAAGCCCCCTCCTGTTCACACTGTACACCCGTGACTGCACTCCCCGACATCAGGAAAACTCTATTGTAAAGTATGCAGACAATATCACCATTATCAGCCGTATTACAAACAACGATGAGAGTTCAGCAATCGTGCTGAGTGGGGCACAGAGAGCCACCTACTGCTCAACATCAGTAAAACCAAGGAGCTAGATTGTTGATTATAGAAAGGAGGCAAAGACACTCGCCTCTGCCAACATCAGCAGAGCTGAGGTGGAGCAGGTGAACAGCTGTACGTTCCTTGGAATAACTGTCACTGAGAACCTATCGTGGTCATCACACATCAGCACCCATGTTAAAACAGCACAGAAAAAGGCTCTACTTCCTACAGAAACTCAGGAAGTATAAATTCGAGAGCAAGATACTGGTTAACTTCTACAGAGGAGCAATAGAAAGCATGCTGACTGGAAACATCACAAACTGGCGTGGCTCGTCCACGGCCCAGGACAGGAAGGCTCTACAGTGTTGGATTAAAACTGCCCAGGACATCACTGGCTCCCATCTACAGAGCATCAGTGACCTCAGTGAAGTGAGGCGCCTGCACAGAGCCCAAAAGATACTGAAAGACAGCAGCCACCCCAGCCTCAGTCTGTTCACCCTGCTGCCATCTGGAAAAAGATAAAAAGTATTGGCTGCCAAACCTCCTGACTACAGAGCAGTTTCTTTCCCCAGGCTGTAAGACTCCTCAACTCCTCCTTCAACACCAAAAACATGTAGCAGGATTTTAGGGTCAAGTTTAATTTCATTTTTTCTCAAACCATGTTGAAGAAAAATGACAAATACATCTACCTTGTACCTTATACTGTACATTATAACTTAACTGGCACAATATGGACAAATGTTTATGGTCACCAGCAGCACAGTCAACGCTACGATTAGGCAGCTGGTTGTACTGAGGACAGTCACGAAAGAGTCCCTGGAGGAGCCGTCACGGTCGGCTGAGCAGAGCGTCTTATCAGCTTATGAGGGCAGAGTGTGAAGGTCAGTGTGATGCAAAGATACTAATGCAACAGTACGTTACAAAGAAAAGTTGGT
>NW_024617867.1:0-2278 GCF_008729295.1 Plectropomus leopardus | reverse complement strand
GTAACCATGACAACACACAGAGCTGACCGAAAACAGACGAGAGGCTGAATGTCGCAAACTGCAGTAAAAACCAGTTTAGACTCAGAATGTGCCCAAATACTGCTCCAAAAACCCAAATACTCCCAACGCATCCCAGATGTCTCAACTGGTAAATGTTCTATTGTGAAAACAGACTGATTTGGAAAATTTAAACGTAAAAAGCTGTTTGTGCTTTTGAGCATTCAACTGATACCAGTTCTTCAGGGCAGATATTGATTATTAGTACTCAACATGCATTTACAATAAAAAATTAAAATCTGTCTGTCAATATTTAGAATTTGAAATACAACAAACTCCAACACAAAACTTTGTTTAAACGCCAACAAAATGTTTCATCAAATCTGAAACTTTCAACATTATTTACAGCAAGTTTCCTGCAACTTTTTGTATAAAGTTTAATTAAGATTTACAAAAAAACAATAAATGTTTAAAAATAAAAGTATGTCCCTGAGGTTTTACAAAATCAAAGTTGCTCCCATGCTGACACTTTGCCCTCCCTGCTGCTGGCTGAGTGTAACACACACACTTTTTCATTCATTCATTTTGTCTGTGATCTTTAAAGTAAAACGCAGATAATCAGCAAAAAGCCAAACATCAGCTCGGATCATCTGTCAGCTCCTGATACTCTACTTATGATACTTCTGAATACGTAAACCATCTCATCATGTGTTTGATGTTTTCTTTATTGTCTGACTGCATCTTTGTCTAATCATTTCTCTGTTTTCTTTATAAATGTTTAAAAAAAAATTAAATCCAATCAAACGAACAGCCCTACTCAAATTCCACACATTGTTAATAACGGTGTAATATTGGTGTGCATGTGACAGCAGAGAGCAGAGAGCAGAGTTTCCCTCTGACTGATGGAGCCTCTCGGAGCTATCAGCTGCGCTCCGGTTCGGTTATGAAACGTTTTCTGGCAGCAGGTCTGGCAGCGGGTGGCGTTGCTCAATCGGCCCTGCCTCCTTTCACCACCACAGCTCACAAATTAAACAGGATCTGATGGCTGCGAGATAAGACCAATCTGAGGCCGATCTGCAGAATTTCATCTTATCTGCAGACTTGGCAGAGCGGCGGCCGATAGGAGCGCGGCAGCACGTTGTCATCATACCACACTGTCTGACCTTTGTCACCATTAAACTGGAGTCAGACACTTTTATAACTGGAACATTTCATTCATCAGCGAGTGACGGGAACAGAGGCCGCCCAGCTGACCTCGGCCGTCACCTCGCAGAGACACACCTGAGCGCGTAATGTGCAGCGAGCGAGAGTGGACGAGTCAAAGAGCAGCGTCCACACGTCCTCACTCTGCACTTTTAGGATATTAAACAGTTTAAAGCCACGCTGGATATTCACCTCAAAGATAATGTGGAGCGAAATTAGAGCGCAAAACCCCAAAGACGAGACGTCACCTGTGAAAGCTGCATAATGAGAATATGAACGTTCTGCCGCTCTGTGATATACAGCTTAGTGCTCCTCCTCCTCATCATCATCATCATACCCTCTGGACTCCGGTCCCCTCTGGACTCCGGTCCCCTCTGGACTCTGGTCCCCTCTGGACTCCGGTCCTGCTGCGCCCAGAGGAAGAGCTGCACCTGTCTGTGGGTGGAGACCTGCAGGGACTCTTATCACTGATTTGCAGCCAATTACACCAATCAGATGTGATCTAAAAAAAGACTTATTGTCCTCAGTTTGTGTCTTACTGTCCTCAGTTTGTCTCTTACTGTCCTCAGTTTGTCTCTTATCTGTCTCTTATCGCGTGCAGACAGACGACAGCTCTGTGTTCTCGTCTTTTCGCCTCCCTGAATAAAGAACCGCATCATTTCTCTAATAATAATCATTAAAACACAGATTCCTGCAGACCTGAAGCTCACATACGTGAACATGGAGTCCCACAGAGCGCGCTCAGTAACCAGGCCGACACACATGACGTCAGGCCGTGATTTATTCCGCTGGATCACATACAGATCAATTAAACATGAATTATTACATGAATTCAAGAGGAATTAAAGTCGTTCCGTGAAGAAGTAAATTAAAAGTGTGTGAAGGAGCGCAGAGAGACGTCGGGTTAAATTAGAGTCACGTGTCGACGTCCCATCAATCATCGGGACGAGGACACAAACACCGTGAATGATGCGTCTCATTAAGGAGCTTTAACGAGGACGCAGAGTTCAATTAGAGAGTTTGAAACTTTACGGTTCGACCCTAAAAACTCTCAGCTCATTTTTTCCTGTGAAGTTTT
>NW_024617866.1:0-5218 GCF_008729295.1 Plectropomus leopardus | reverse complement strand
TTGGTGGTCGGCCTCCCTGTGCGGGACTGGGCTGGGTGGTTGCTTGGACCCTGCTGCTGTGAGGCGGTTGCCCTGCCGGTGGTTTTCGTAGCTCTGTGATGGTCTGGTGTTCTGGGGGGCTGTTGGGTGCCGAACAGGACAGGGTAAAAAAAAAAAAAAAAAAAAATAGAATGTTGCTGTTATTGTTGAACGTTACACTTCTACAATGTTATGATGTAACTGTAGAATGTTAATGTTCTAGAATGTTGCTGTAACTGTAGAATGTTAATGTTCTAGAATGTTGCTGTAACTGTAGTGCCCCGTTTACACGTGCACGGTTATTTTTAGAAACAGAGAAATATTCCTGCGTTTGCACCCTTCGTTTACACGCAAATGGAGAATTCGCCTCTGAAAACTCCGGCCAGGGTGGAGATCTTGGAAAACGGCGGTTGCCTGTTTGCGTGTAAACGGAGAAAAACGGAGAAAACGCAGGCAGTAGACGTCACAGTATGCAACAGAACTTGCACTCGCGTCAAAAGTGCGACCTATGTTTACATGTTGCTATGGTAACCATGGATCCCCTCAGAGTAGCAGCCGTATTTATGTTGGTGCAAGCCCTCTTCTCATGTTTACATTTACAACTACAGCTGATTTATTACATGGAGGAGCAGAGACAGATGAGTGCAACAACTTCTCCTCCCTCCAACACCAAGAGCCTGTCCGCGTCACCGCCAGCGTCGCTGGTTTTGGTTCCGTCCAGGGAGAACTGCTGTCTGGTGGGACAACTTTGTAAATGAAGTGGTTGTCCCGGAGGAGTGGCGTGAAAATTTTAGGATGTCGCGGTCATCACTGCTGTCACTCTCAGAATTGCTGCGTCCCTACCTCGAGGGTGAGATGACCGTCATGCGATCTCCTGTCAGTGTCTTAAAAAACAGAATGAAATAAAATGATAGACTGCGTAAGACAGCCAACGCTTTTCTGTCTTGCTCGATCGACTGTGTCAATAATAATAAGGGAAGTGTGTGAGGCAATAGCTGTCCACTTAGGACCTGTGTACATCCAACTGCCCACATCCGAAGATGCTGTGCAGCAACTAGCGCGTAAATTTGAAGAAGTACACAGCCTGCCTCAATGCATAGGTGCTGTGGATGGCACACATGTTGAAATAAAGCAACCATCTGTGAATTCCACAGACTATCTAAACAGAAAAGGGAGGTTCAGTTTGAACGTTCAGGCTACCTGTGACTGTAAATATTCTTTCATGGATGTAGTAGTCAAATGGCCAGGGAGCGTTTACGCAAATTCCACACTCAACGACCATCTGAGAGCTGGAAAAATCCCACCGTGTCTCAGGCAAATAGTTGAGGATGAAGAGGCCATACCAGTGTACTTGCTTGGAGATCCCGCATACCCTCTCCTCCCATACTTAATGAAAGAGTATGCGAATGGGGGGAGCAATGCTCAGGAGCAGTACTTTGGATTATCTTTGTGCCGTGTACGGATGGTTATTGAATGCGCGTTTGGGAGGCTGACAGGCCGGTTTGGAGCCCTGAGAAGAGCAATGGGCATCAACCTCAACGACCTTCCCTTCGTTATATATGCATGCTTCGTCCTACATAATTTCTGCGAGGCTGCTATGGACACTGTGAGTGACACCAGGGTCACAGAGGCTATTCAGTATGATCGGGACAACCAACCGGATAATCCACCAACTGTCAGAGAAGGAATGTCAGTTAAGGCAAAGAGGGTCCGGAGAGTCCTGACAGTTTCTTTACCCCTAAAGAGACCTCAAGTGTGTGTGGGTGTGTGTGTGTGGGTGTGTGTGTGAGGGGGAGGGTGGGGGGGGGGGGGGCAGAGTGAGAAAGTGAGTGTGATTGAAACTAGTTTAAGAAACATGTTCAAGTAGCCAAGACTGATTTATAGATTTTAGTACAGGCTAATGTTTGTGTTAAAGAATTCTTGTTCACATTTTTGTTCTTTGTATTTGTGGGCCAGGATTATTTTTTGTAGTTGCCCCAGAATACTTCACTGTGTGACTCTTACACAATAACAGACACAAGTCTGATTGCTTGAACAAGTTTAGTTCTGATCAGAAACAAGAATTGTCATTTTTGCATTAGACAGAAGTGTTCAAATACAATGCCTCTGTACTGCTTATAACTTAGAAGTATTACAAAACAATAAATGAAACATTCAAGAGGTAATTTAACTGACCTCAATGCTAAACAAAACAAAACAAAAACACTGCCACAGTAAACACTGAACCAAAAAGTGCAATTTCTGTAAACTCTTATTTCAGCTGCCAAGACATCAGACAAGCATTTAAACTTGCCTTTAAAAGTGCAATTTGTGTAAACTATGAACAGGAACAACCATGAAGACAGTGGCAAATGGCTAATCTTTCTTTAAAAGTTCTTGAGTGTACGAGAAGGACAAATCTGCAGGGTTAATGGTACTAAGTGCAATTACACTGGGTGTGTGTGCTCTGCTGCCTGAGGAGTTTTGTGGGAATGCCTGATGCATTGGATTTGGCAGGTAAGAGTGTTGTGATGGCATATAGCCTTGCTGGGCTAGTGTTGTGGGGTAGAGTGGAGGTGCAGGTGGAGGTGGAGGTGGCGGTGGCGCCTGTGCTGGTTGTTGGCCTGTATGTAGTGTTTCCCGCAGGAAAGAAAATCCATCGACAATGGAGGATGGAAGCCTATCCAGTGTATTGGAAATTTTAGAAAAGTTGTCAACTGCCCTTTTTTCTGAGGCTTCAATGGTGTTAAGGAGTTGTCTTTTGATCCGCTGGTCTTCCTCAACAGCATTTTGCTGCTGAGTCTCTGCTGAAAGCTGTTTCCTCAGACGCTCCTGGCGGTGTCCTCTTAGTTTGGCCTTTACAAAGTAGATCAGAACAAAATGAATTACAAAAGCATACTTTGCAGTAAAAAATCCAGTGTTACAAACATTAATCTTCTAATCTTCCTCTCTGTGTCTCTCTCCCTCTCTCTCGCTCTCTTCCTCACACACACACACACACACCAATACTGCTTGCTTGGTTTGTTACCTGTCATGAGTATCTTTGCATTATTTCATATCGGTGTATAAAAATAATTTACAGGCATTAATAATTCATTTTTAGGAAGGAGTGAAATTTGAGTAAGTCATGCTGTAACTATAAAAAGTGTCATTTAAAAAATGTATGATAGATTAGTTTATACAAAACCTGCTTCAGTTTTCAAGAATCATTCAGATATTAAAGGAGCAATCAAAATCAAAAATACATAATTTTCTTCTTACATCTTAACCAAAACCAAGACAAGACCAGGGCCATTCCCAAACCACACGACAGACTTATGATAATGTGTGAACCATAAACCTTAAACACTCCCCAAATTGATCTGAAAGCTCCACATTCCCATAAAAAACAAATTAGGTAGGTAGATTTGCATAATCAAGCATGATCTGACAACAAAACATTAACAAACAACGAACCTTTAAACAAATTAATGTAGGAATAAGTTTAGGCTACAATGAAATGAACTTATCACACCACATCTGTCTGACGGGGTCAGACATACAAGCAGGGGTGGAAGTAATGAATTACAAATGCTCCAATTACTGTAATTAAGTAGTTTTTGGGGTACTTGTACTCTTATGAGTAGATTTTCAAGTCTGTACTTTTACTTAAGTACACATTAATCCATGTAATCGACTTAGTTACTTTTAAAATCATGGTTGAGTACTGAGTACAATTTTAATTAATATCCAAACCTTTCATCTGCATTTCTGTAGCCAATAAGGTGATCTGATCACAAACTGACCAATGAAAACCAGGATATATGGACGAAAAACTATACAAAACAAAAAAAAAAGGATGTCAATGATTGATCTTCAATTGATTCTGCATTAAGAATTTAACCAGTTTAAAATGTACTTATGGATATTAAGTAAACTACATAATAAGTATATAATTAAGTATATAATAAAATCAATAATGGTAGCAGTAACTGCGCCTCATCTAACTTCATTTTGTCTGGCAGAGACATTTATTGAATAAGGAAATAAAAACTTATAATGAGAAAAAACAAAACCAAAAAAAAACAACAAACAAACAAAATGAGGGAAAAAACACTTGTTTTGTATCTTATCAGTTATTAATGATTAATTGATTGTTAGTGTTTTAACTATTGGTAAAGTAAAATACACAAAGTTTGTAATCCTAGTCTGGAGAGGTCATGGTGACATCACTGATTAAAAGTAACTAATACTCTGAGTACTTTTTTAGATGAATTCTTTTTACTTTTTCTTAAGTATTCTTCTAACACCAGTACTTTTACTTGTAATTGAGTAATATTTTAGCAATGTAACAGTACTTTGGGTGAGATCAGCAGTGGACGTGTTTGCAGCTTTGGTAGCTCAGAGCCTCTCCTGTACCAGTCTGGTAGAGTAGAGATTTTCAGTACTCTTTCCACCACTGCATACAAGTAACTAGGCTACTAACGACGATTGTATACATACGTTTAGAAGATCTCTCCTCTCCTTAACTGGTGGTACTGGTGGGGCCACACTGTCATCATCAGGATCTCCTTCAACGTCCACTTCAGACACGACGCTAGCATCACTGACTTCCAATGTTGACGAGCCTTCAGACGAGGCTCCGGGGGTTTCTTGGAACGAGGGCTCCAGGTCAGTAGTCTCGACACCGGTAGGCAAAGTGGTGGTGGCCGGCGAACCACCCCATACCTGCTCGCACAATTCAAAATACAGGAGGACCACTCTCCCATGCCCAGACCTACGACCTGTATCCACGGCACCTCTGTATTTCACCCGAACTGCCTTAAGCTTGGTTGTGAGGATGGGTTAGGAAAGTCGGTAGATGTGTTGGGGTAGTGCTCTAAAAAGAGGGTCAGTATGTCGGCATATTTACTTTGGCACGTCTCCAATTTTGTCACTTTGTAATCTAAAGTTACATTCAACAGGAGCTCTACCTCAGAGTCAGTCCACACGAATGATGATCCCGGCGCCATTTTTCTGTAAACAAGAAAGAGGAAGTGACCCGTTGCTGTTGTTGCTATTTTCGGGATTCTGATTGACTAACGTGGGCTTCAGCTTCTCGTTACACTGCCACCTACAGTTTTGGAATGTCCTGGCAGCAGACATACACGGGTTTGTGTAAACGCAAAGTTTTCTGAAAACGGATACGTGTGCATGGAATTATTTTTGAAAACGGAGAGGGTGAAATGTCCATTTCTAAAAA
>NW_024617865.1:0-2537 GCF_008729295.1 Plectropomus leopardus | reverse complement strand
TTTCATATATATTTTCCTCTTAAGTTTAGAGCTATTTATTGTGGTGGAAATTACTGCATTTTCGGAGAAGTGAAACAAAGAGCACTTTGTAACGTAAATAGAGGGTGATTAAAATAAATATATATGGTAAAATATAATTTTGTCACTTCTTTATCAGTGTAGACAATTTTGGTGTCAGTCTAAGTGTTGTAAGTGTTGGAGTTATCGGCTAGTGGTGCTCAATTATTTTTATATCTCAGTCACAAAGGCTTCAATGGAAATGAATGCGAGGGTTAGAGGGGAACATTCAAGTGTACAATGTGACCAAACCCTTGCATCCTGTCCTTCACCTGCCTTGCCCACTAACCCCGCTGCTTCACTCCTCAACTCATACCATTCATTTAAATTGCTGAGTACAGTGTCACATAATTAGTAAGCAAAACCGGATAAGTGACTGCCTCTACTGCTCTTTCAATAAAGATTTATTAGTCAGCATTTCAAACAGCTATTGTTGGATATACTGGAAAGTTTGATATTAAGCTAAACAAGGAAATTAAGAGGTAACTTTCCTTTTGGGCAAGTAATGTCATCATGATGGAAACTGATTATGAAATTCCCCTTTGGCTTTGTTCAGATGCATTTGCGCTGGCTCAGAAAGAGCTGCTGATATTCTGTGAAACTTCATAAACTTCCTCATACGTCGTAAACCAAGTGAAGGTGTTGCTTTAGCTGGAAGATCTACTTGTTTACCATAACTCTAAACAGTCTTGAGAACAAGTGACCAGCCAAGAGAGCGTGTAAGAATGTGACTGCACAAATAGAAACCCACGCTCACAAATATGCATTTGCTGGTTCAAATGAACATTAAACATGCATGTGTGCACATATACTGGAACCGCAGATAAACCTGCGCTTTCAATCCAGCACAAATGTATTTCAAATCCCTGTTTACAATCAGAGCCGAGCACAGTCTTGTGGTTTAAACATTAGCGGAGAGTGCCTCGCCTTCACACTCAAACAATTCACAGATGCGCCCTAAGCCTGCTGTGTCAGGGATTGGTGCCTTTGAGCATACGAACGTATCATTGTTGACTTCTACACACACCCTGGGCAATCCTGTGAATCAAACTCAAAGGCCAGGCATCCTCCTAGGTGTGTCAACACAGCACAGCGTGTCAGAAGCCGAATCCATGCTTTGTCATATTCTGACCCATTATTGTGGCGAGATTAGAGACGCCCTGGCAAAGAGAGAACTGCTATATCCCAGTAAACAGATACGAGAGACTGCTCATTTACTGTAAACTCAACAGAGTTAAAGCCTGGACAACCAGTGTAAGTGCTTTTTCCTGTGTGTGTGTGTCTGTGTGTGTCTGTTAAACCTGTAAGTCAGGACAGGTTGGCACACGTCAGACTGTGAGCATTTCAGGCTTCTTGTTAAAGAGGAAAATGTTAGAGGAAGACAAAAGGAAATAAGTAAAGCACAAAAACCGCAAGATGTTGTATTTTTCTTAATTGTATGCATTTTATACACTATTTTTAGCCTTATTTTATTAATAATGTCAATAATGTCAGTTTTTTTTATTTTCTATCTTATGTTATGCATTCTACGCAAAGAAGTCTCCATCCATGTCACAGTGTGTTTAATGGCCTGACAGACCACCGCTATCTACAATGCTGCCCCCGTTAAAAGGTATATAATTATGACCTCCCCCACCATCACCTGGTTTTGTTGTTGTGTGTAGCTTTTGACTCTGTCTTTTAGTACAATCTGTTGGCTTAATCTATGCCATCATGAAGGACCCATGGAAGTATGAGGGCAATGACATTAACAATGTTTCAAACAGATGCACGTATTTCCATATATAAAGGGAATATAAACAAGCTTTAAGGCCATACATACGTGGGTGTCAAGTTTTCCCACTCATTAACTTATTTGTGGCGACCCCCTATGATTAAAACTTTTTCTGCCACAAGTAGATTTTCTAGTTTTGGCAGTGGAGCGTTTATAAGGAGTGCTGTTGAAATATACCATTGACCTGCTCCACATTCTCAGAGTGCAGAGCGTACTATGAGCAGCAGAACATCACGGCACTGAAAGTGAAACTTAACCGTGCATCCTGCTGGGTCTCAAAGTTTACTTTCACTTGCAGAAGCTGCTCCTTCCATACTGTACATCAAAATCAAAGAAAGGACACAGAATAACACGAGGTGACACACACGCATTAAAAAAAATGACAAAATTCTGTTGTCAGCAAAAGTACAGTTACTATTTCATTATACAGAGGAACAGAGGCATCAGAACGTGCTACCACGTCATTGCACCAGGAAGCCTTTCTGTAATCGCTCTTTTCAGGCTTCTGATTGGTCAACATCTGCTTCTTCTTTGCGTGACTTTAGGGTTATAGTTGTACAATTCTACAATTTCATTTAGCAGACACTTTTATCCAAAGCGACGTACAACACAAGCAAGAATTTAGACTTAAGGAAAAAACTCTTAGTAAGTGCAAAAAGTGCTTCAGGTGTGATTGGTCACAGGTATTGCCGTCTAGTGGCAGAAG
>NW_024617864.1:0-1232 GCF_008729295.1 Plectropomus leopardus | reverse complement strand
CACACACACACAAACACCACATAAGATATCATACAAACATGTTAACATGTTGTATGTCATGTTTAAACTGTGACATAACGTGATCTGAATTCAATGAGTGCTACATTTCTTGCAGGAGTATTTCATTATTGAAATGTACAGGTGGTCATATATTACGTCCACCTCCTTTTCACATTTCACAGTAATTCGAGAGACTGACAGGTAATCTTGCTGCGTTAATCAGATTATATACACTCAATTTCAGTCTATATGAATAACATAACCTTGTTAAGGTCTTTACGTAACACCTGCAATAATGGCAGTGTATGTTTAATGTGGATATAATCAAATTATCAGTGTAAATACAGTGTTTGCTGCAGGACACTCAGCAGGTTCAACACCTCCTGCCGTATCTGTGATATCAAACATGCACAAAGGCTGCAGCAGTGCAATGCACATTTTCTTTGCTGTGTGATTTGATAGCAACTTGCTTTATTAGCTTGGCGAGCCAAAAATCTTCAACTTTGATTAAAAAAAGGAAAGAAAGCTACACTAAATTTAACAATCAGCAAAGAAGTGTTTTGGAAATATCTTTTTAAAGAACACAGATTCCACTAAAACACTAGTTCTGTCAGTCCAACACACAGCACCCACTCTGACCCGCTGACTCCAACTGTTTGCTTCTTCAGTCTTTATAAACTGCAGGCTGCTAATCAGCAGATTACAGATCACAGGTGTGCTCAATCACTCTCTGCACCTGGAGAAGCACACAGACAAACAGAAACAGGAGACAGGCACAAAAATAGGCCCACCCACCTCTTCAACCATAAAAAATGTAATTTCATTATAATTTCATAGTGTTTTTTTCATATATATTTTTCTTACTTTGGTCTAAGAGAACTTCCCAATAAATAAAAGAACAATGCAAGTTAAGTGTGTATTTTTTGTGATTTAGAGCACATCAAACAAGTCAGCAAGGACAATTTGAGAGATGTATCACAAGGTTTTTTGTTTGTTTGTTTGTTTGTTTTTTTGTTTAACTTCCACACACCATAAACATTTGACATCAGTGCACTGACTGAGGTTTGCAAGAACAAAGCAAGAAAATGTTTGAAAAAGTTTAATTTACTGAAACAAAAGTTTTCAATCGTCTCAACTGAGGTTGTGCAGATACTCTCCTCACAAGAGCTGCTTCAGGTTACACAGATTTAAATGGACTGGTTCACCTTAGTTTGAAATTTAAAAACTTCCAT
>NW_024617863.1:0-1354 GCF_008729295.1 Plectropomus leopardus | reverse complement strand
CAAGTCAGTTTTATTTATATAGCCCATTATCACAAAACATGGTTTGTGATAATGGGCTATATAAATAAAACTGACTTGACTTGACTTGACTTTTGGGGGAGCTCTCTGGCATTAGTGATGAGTGAGATGATAGGATAAATACCACTCTTATATCTGTCTGTTAAATGTAAGGCAGGGCTGCCAGATTGAAGACAGAGAAACAGCTGGTTTAAAATGTCACTTATTAACAGATTATATGTTCTTTATTTAAACTAAAAAAATGACAAAGCATAGAAATCACAATTCACAGTTTTCACAGTTTTTATCTCTTGGCTAAAAGCAGTTTTCAGGAGACTCCAGGAAGTCATTGGTCCCAAAAAATAGTCCGGCAAATAAACCCTCCGTAAAATGGCAAATTTTCATTATAACACTTTAATTTTTGTACCAGCTATATTGTGTAACTTACTGAGCTATAGGGGTTCTGAAAGGTGATTTTTATGGCCAGGCTAGCTGTTTCCCCTTGTTTCTAGTAAGTTAAGCTAACCAGCTGCTGTCTATAGCTTTATTTTTTATGGACAATTATAACAGGGGTATCAATCTCATCAGCTAATTTGGTGCAAGAAATTCCTTTCAGTCTGTATTTTGAAGCGTTTTCCTTGTTTTTCTGCAGAAGAGAGGAGATGTTTTTTGCCTGCTTAGGTTAGCTGTGTGTATGTCTAAGACTGTGTGTGTTAGTTTGCTAGAGCCTCTCTCACGGGGCTGTTGTTGTTATTGAGTCTGTTCATGGTGTGATTAACAGTATGTGCGGCCTGGCAGGAGCACAATAGGGAATCTCTGAGGATTCCCTCGACACAGCACAACACTCCACTGCCTTTGAAATTACTCCATCACCATCCACTCACAAAAAAAGATGGATAATAAGATTTACTTTTTTTTTTGACTGTATGTTGAATGCAAAGGGTATGAGTTGGTGAAAATAGCTCTATAGAAATGCAAGCCCACTGCTGCTCGGTCCCTCTGGTGGGAGTTAATGTAGTTTGGGCAGATGTATTTGACTGGAGCACAGGAGGATTTTCACAGGGCTTGGGATTAGCACTGTAACAGAGTATCTTTTATTACATGGGACCCCGAGTTTCAAAAACCATACTGTGACCGATATTTAGACCTAAGCCCCCGAAGCTGATAACTGTCATGAAAAGGCACTGTCAAGCTGCAGGAGAAAAGGCAATTTTTTTAAGCTGCAGGTACCTTGGAATGATGCAGGATTGCATCTCTCTGTTTCTTCCTCTTTTGTGTAACACCACATTCTTATAAACTGTAAGGTGACATATAAACCTTTTATTTTATAAATAAAATAGTAGGATCTAAATAAAAA
>NW_024617861.1:0-2350 GCF_008729295.1 Plectropomus leopardus | reverse complement strand
TATTATTTTTACTTTTTTGTGACACACTACTATGAGTTGTTTGCGTGTAGATGATGTACTGTATTATGACATTTTTCTCTGATGTTTTTGACATAGCCTACTCTATTATGATTGTATTTGCATTTTTAATACATTCTATCCTAAAAAGTTTCTATGAGATTTTTCAACTTTCATGAGGTACTATAAAATGATAGTGATGTAGTGACTATAAAATGATAGATAATGATTTGTTGCATTTTTAAGACATTCTATCCAAAGACCCCTTTTTTATTTTATTTTTAATCCCTACATCACTACAGAATTCTTTTTTCAACACATTTTACTGGGATATTTTTATGGATTTTATGACATACATACTATATTGTGATGTTATTATGTTATTTTTGCATTTTTGATACAGACTACATCATGGAAATTTGTATGATTTTTTTTGAATGACATATACTATTTAAATGAGTTTTAAACAACATAAAATAATAAATAAATGAGAAAAATACGACTTTTTGAACACAATATGAGGATCTCCCAAAAGGGCATACGCTGAGCGGCCAGTAAAACCATGATCAGATGAATTGCACTTAATTGCAAAGTCCCTCTTTACCATAAAAATGAACTTACTTGTTGGCACGACACAGGATTGATGGTAGTGCTCACTTTTTCTTCTCCGGACAAGCTTTTTTTTTCAGATGCCCCAAACAATCGGAGAGGACATTCATCAGAGAAAATTACTTTACCCTAGCCTACACCAGGCCATTCTCCAAAAGTATTCGCCTCACTGTGTGTGCAGATGCACTCACACCTGCCGGGTGCCATTCCTGAGCAAGCTCTGCACTGATCCCGCAGTTGAATCAACTTTAGGAGACGGTCCTGGCATTTGCTGGACTCTCTTGGTAGCCCCGAACCCTTCATCACAACAACTGAACCTCTCTCCTTGAAGTTCTTGATGATCCGATAAATGTTTGGTGCAATTTTACTAGCAGCAATATCCTTGCCTGTGAAGCCCTTTTAATGCAAGGCAATGACGACTGCACATGTTTTTTCTTGCAGGTAACCATGGTTAACAGAGGAAGAAAAATTATTTCAAGCACCACCCTCCTTTTAAAGCTTCCAGTCTGTTATTGTAACTCAATAAGAATGACAAAGTGATCTCCATCCTTGTCCTCATCAACACTCTCACCTGTGTTTACGAGAGAATCACTGACGTAATGTCCGCTGGTCCTTTTGTGGCAGGGCTGAAATGCAATGGAAATGTTGTTATGGAGGGGGGGGTTAAGTTCATTTTCATGGCAAAGAGGGACTTAGCAATTAAGTGCAAGTCATCTGATCACTCTTCATAACATTCTGGAGTATATGCAAATTGACATTATAGAAACTGAGGCAGCAGACTTAATGAAAATTAATATTTGTGTCATTCTCAAAACCTTTGGCCATGGCTGTATCATTTTTTAAAGTTTAAATGAAAATACATTTCTCCTTGATCCTGCTACATCTTTGGAGTTAAAGGATGAGTTAAAATCAGCAGCTACTATGAAAATTCCATCCAGTTGGTTGGGCATGTTGCTGCTGATGGCATCATTCAATTCCTGCAGTGCATGTTTTGAATTTGCATCCCAGTTTTGAGTCCTTTTGGCTGCCAGCAAGGTCTGCCCATCCAGTGTATCAGCACAATCTGGGATGTTAGGGGTAAACCATGTCTCTGTGAACATGTGCGCTGAGCAGTCTCTGATTTCTCGTTGCTCAGTGATCCTCAGTCACATCTCATCCACTTCATTCTCCTGTGACCGAACCTTAGCAGAAGAGGGCTTAGTAGAGGAACAGCTCTCTGTCCAAGTTGGGTCAGCCTTCCCCATATGCCGGCTCTCCTTCCTCTCTTCGCCGGGTGCTTTCAGTTTCGTTTCTCCCCTCTGGTCTTACTGGCCGCTCAGCGTATGCCCTTTTGGGGGATCCTCGTATTTCGTTCAAAAAGTTATATTTTTATCATCTATTTATTATTTTATGTTGTTTAAAACTCATTAAAATAGTATATGTCATTCAAAAAAATCATACAAATTTCCATGATGTAGTCTGTATCAAAAATGCAAAAAAAAAAAACATAATAACATCACAATATAGTATGTATGTCATAAAATCAATAAAAATGTTCCAGTAAAGTGTGTTGAAAAAAGAATTCTGTAGTAATGTAGGGATTAAAAATAAAAAAAAAAGAGGTCTTTGGATAGAATGTCTTAAAAATGCAACAAATTATCATTTTAGCGTACGTCATGAAAGTTGAAAAATCTCGTAGAAACCTTTTAGTATAGCATGTCTTAAAAATGCAAATACAGTCATAATAGAGTAGGCTATGTCTTAG
>NW_024617860.1:0-1104 GCF_008729295.1 Plectropomus leopardus | reverse complement strand
GTAATTTCTATTTTCAAATGCTTCATATTCCTAAAATCTGTACAGAAAAAGGGTTATGGAGGTCATTAAGACGTAATAATTGATAAAAGTACAAAAACAGTATTTAAAAAAAATCTTCTTCACTCAATTTTACAAAATATAATAATTTTCTACTTTCATTTAGTTATGTTTCTGACTAACATCAGTCCTAATGATGAATATCAAATATTCATGAATTTTAGGAGTTTTAGCCCTTTAGCCCTAAATGATGGTTTTTGCCATGATGCCACAACATTTTAGATGGTAAAAATTTCAAAAGACAAATGTCAATGATTGGCAGCAACACTGATGGTGACAGTGCACCTAGAAGAAATAGCGGGAATTTTCTCCAAACGCCAAATTTGGTAGAAATGACAAATTCAGAGTCAAAAGCCCAGAATGACACCCAGAAATAATACAGGTCCTGTTTTTCTGCTCTGATGGCTGTGGGATCAAAAATGTCAGTCTGAATGGGTTTCAATGGAGCATTTTTGGACCTGAACAGTCTGAATATAACTATTTAGTTTCCACAGTGTATTTTAGACTTATTGTAGGAGCTGAGCTGCAAATTCACTGATTACACTCAAATACACAATCTGGACTACATTTAGGACACATGCATCAACACACACACAATTATCACAACAGGAAGGATGAAAAGCGAGTAAAATGAATATCATATATACGCTTGAACACAAAAGTTCACGGTTTAATTAATCTGCTTCTGATGTTTGTCCCCTCTGAGTATCAGCCGCTCGCTTGCCGCGCGCTCACCTAACACGACACACATGTACAGCCTTGTTTTAAGCGCTAATCTTTCAGAGGCAATTGGCCCTATCCGGCAGGCCGCCACGTCCGATGCCACCCGGTAACAGCTTTCCCAGGCTTCTGATAGGCTCAGGTGCCAGATGGCTAACGATGATGGATCGTTTATTTACTGAGCTGAAACAAGGTTGTGGAAAGATGTGGGGGAAATATTTCTCCTGACGAGACGCTGATGCTGTCCTCACTTTTGTTTTGCTGCCTGTGTCCTTGCCCGTTTGATTTCTTTATGTTTTGTGTGCCGGTTTCATTCATTTGCTCGGT
>NW_024617859.1:0-1515 GCF_008729295.1 Plectropomus leopardus | reverse complement strand
ACTGATGCAGTATGAAGAGTGAGAAAGTCCACATTAGAGTGGGAGGGAACTTGGATTGGTCAAACAAAACGGGACTTTTGCATCAATCAAAACTCGATTTCCACTGAAGAGACACAGTTTGTGTCATTGTCATTGTTGTTGTAATGTTAACGTCACATAATTTGTGTAGTCATTGTGCACTGACGTTACATAACAAAAGTTGTTTTTTGGGGTTTTTTTTACCCAAAACATGAACTTTTTTTCTAGACCATACCAAGCATTTTTTTTTGTCCAAACCTAACTATGACCATATCAGAAAATTGACTATGTGTAACGATGTGTTTGAGCTGCATGTGACAAAGCACTGATATCTGACGTACAGGGAATGCCCTGTGACTGATCATTTTTAAGCCCTTGGAACTTATAGCTTGTTTGCAAAGGGCAATATGAACTGCAATGTCAGTGTGAACTAATGTGGTTACATCATTGTTGTTGCAAGATTTCAAACATAGGTAAAACACCGGCCACCCAAAATATGCTGCAGATGCAGAGGTAGAATTTATGGCTGAGTTAAGACTGCTCTTCCTCCAGGTGCACAGAAATCAAAACACAGAGCGGAAAACAGTTTTTGAGTTTGAAATGGCCCAGGAACGAAAATGTAACTCTTTCTTTCAAAATAGAAAAGTTAATGAATAGTGAACTTTGTTGTTAATTCAAATGGCATTGCGTTGAATATGCTGAAAACATAACTTTAGGTTAAACATTCAGTTTGAGTTTCTGTTGCGTCATATAACCTGTTATTTTTATTCACTGCCAGTTTTCTTTAGAATTGAAGGCCATGGTGGCTGCACATACTTTATTTTATTTTTATTTTTTATACATTCTTCTATGACAGCTACTGAGATTGAAAGTGGGTTTGCAGAACTGTGAGTCACTTTGGGGACGGGAACAAATGAGGAGATAATGAAAGAAGTGAGCCTGGGGAGAAAACCAAAACACAGTCAATGAGTTTGTTCTAATTTCTCCTTAGCTCAGCAGTTCCTGGCATGCGAGTTTGACTTGATTCAACATGAGGATAAATGTCAAAATGCAGGGATTTTTACTGTAATAAGCACAAGTGCACACAGAGGCATGCACATGAATAGAAACGCATACTGCGCAGGTAAGCTGGAGTACACACACACACACACTCAGACTCTTTTTAAGCACTTAAGCCTTTATTACTTGCTGAGATACCAAAGAATTGTATCAAGTTCGAAAGCAGAAAAAATACTTAACAGAAAACATACCTCTCATATACCTCTCATGAAAACTGATAGTATGATTCTGAATATCCAATGTAATAACCTGCAGCTCAACATAATAGATTTTACTGCACAACACTGTACTGTGTGCCCAGTTGTACTTCATTGTAATGTGCCTTGTATGGCACCGGTCCAAAGTGAGATCTCAATCATTCACACAGAACAGTTTTATTGTTATTGTTGCTGACATCTACATGTTGACACATTGTCAGCAGGAAAAGAGAGAGAGAGA
>NW_024617858.1:0-1250 GCF_008729295.1 Plectropomus leopardus | reverse complement strand
AAGTGATGAGCAGAATTCATTTATTCATACGTTTGACAAATGAATATCCTGACAACAGAAAACAAATCCTCAAACGTGGACTGACATGTGATCGACACTGTGAAAAACCAATGTCTGTTTACTGGCCATGACCTCATCCCGGCCTTCTCAGGAAATCACCTCTGATTACATAACTGCAGAGCGACACCCTATCTATCGGCCTTAGCTGCACTAACCACCACCTTCAATAATGGATGTGAGGTCAATGTGTTGGGGAGGTTGCGTGAAAAAGAAAAAAACAACGGCTGTCATTGTTTCAGTGTCAGACTCCCCACGCCTTTGTTCTGTCTTCATTCATCAGGGATGATGCACACGGGTGACAGATTAAAGGAAGCCAATGTCGAGTGTTTTAGTAAGGTGTTGGCAGCCGTCAAGTTGCAGTTACAGTATACATCCATATCTGTGAAAACATGGATGCTTCACACACAGAACATCTCTACACACAGTTTCAAGATTAGTGTCGCCAATTCTGTATCTGACCAAATGTCTCCCCTTAAGTAATAGCCAGAAAACATGATGATGTCAGAGTGAAGTTGACCTTTAACCATTTGGATATACAATGTGATCACTTTGTCATTTTATCCTGTTACACATTTGAGTGAAAGAGTGAAGTTTTCATAATTAGCATATGAATTTCTGAGTTATGGCCAAAAACTTGAGGTCAAAGTGACCTTCAACCGCCAAATTATAGTTAGTTTATTCTGAAGTCCAAGTGGACATTTATGCCAAATTTGAGAAAACTCCCCCAAGGTGTTCTTAAGATAATGCATTTTCAACAACAAGACAACGCCTCCTTGAGATATTACCCTCGGATGATGGGGGTGATAAGGATGAGATATGCAATAAATTGCATGCTGAATTTGAAAAAGTTTTTTTTTGTGTGATGCAAGAAAATCACCAATAAATCTCCAACTTTAGACCTGGCAGAGGGCCCATGATGGGTCCATTCATGTGCTCTCAAGCTGGTTTAAGATTCATACACACAGCTAATGTTTTATTGTTTTTAACAATAAGACTGTGTGTAAATCTAGATCCAGCAGCAAAGCCAAGAACATTTCACTGTCCAGCAGACCAACAATTTGGTATTTTTGGACATGTTTGAGGATGGCAAAAAGCATGATTTGTGCACTGCAGAAATTTGTCCCAGCACTTGGGATGGGTTCCAATAACCAATTACATTTTGGATCAAACCAAGTACATGATTTTTTTTT
>NW_024617857.1:0-2427 GCF_008729295.1 Plectropomus leopardus | reverse complement strand
GAGAGCTGTTTACCGCACTCCTGAGGGGGGAAAGAGACGCAGATAAGGACAGGAATGCACACAGAGGAAGTGAGGTCAGCCGTCAACGCGCTTCACAACTTAAAGGTCCGCTGTGTCGGATTTAGGTCGATAAATTGGCAGAAATATGATTTCATAGTGTATATTGACCTGAAAATAGGAATCGTTGTTGATAAAGATTATTAGTATTAATTAAACCGATATGCATTTATAATAAAAACCTTTCAGAAGTTGGAACATACACACATGAATAGGCCCCGCCTCCAACACTGTATCCACACTTTCTTTAATACATCTATGAACCCGTCCTGCCAGCTGGCCCTTCAACAGAGGCGTCGTTTCGGCACTGTTTTGCCACCTCCGCTGCGAGTTTAAAGGCGAGACAGCTCTGTAAACCATCAATAAATCACCAATCCACGTTTGAACCTTTCATACAGCACAGAGGGTGTGTTCCAATAACCCCCAAATTGCACAAATTGACGAGATAAAATACGCCGAATGGAAACATGGCAATTTTGAAAAAACTCATTTATTGCAAAAAGCTTTTGCGTTTGCATGAGGTAGTATTTCAAAAGAGCCATATTTTGCAAAACTGCCCTTTTTTTGGCTTTTAAAGGTCACATTAGCACATTTGGCTATGTGCTCATCGGTAGGATGAGGCTCCCTCATGATGCAGCAGGCGCTACAAGAGCTGTTATTGCATCACATAACTCTGCAAAACTTGAGCGTTTAGTTTTGAATCCACAATTCCTCTGTGAAATCGTGGACTATCACCTCCCAGAAATCCCTCTTGCGTGGCCGCTCCTACGTATAAGGTGCAAAACTGGAAATGATGACGGGTAGTGCGGTGGCTGCAGGAGAAATTAACCAGCTGATGTTTTGAGCATCCATTGTCGTGCTTCTGGGAATATTATCGAGAGAGAATAAGCAGCATAACACCACTCAGTGGAAACACAGTCATCTCGCAACTGTGCGAAAATATCGTTTAATTTTTGTCGCGGAAACTCGCCTAATCAGGCAGCATAACGGCGCAATATTCCCGCCTTAAAAATGCAGCATAAATGGGCATAATGTCTTAACCAGTTTCAATTATGCACCCTGTTTATTTTGCAAAGGACGAGACCTCTATGGACAATTCAGCTCCTCGAAATGAAAAAAAAACAAAAACAAAAGTTCACGGGTGAAGTTTCAGCTGGTTGCAATCCTCATCACTAGATACCCCAAAATCCTTCACACTGCTCCTTGAACTAAGATTTGCTGCATTAAATGTGCTATTTTAGGACACTGGGATAAAATAAATTTGGGATTATCAGCTGAAGATCGCTCACCTCACAGTGGTAGCACTCAAAGTGATAGTCTTTGTTCATAGACACGACCCTGAGGATCTCCTCACTGCCCTGAGACACAAAACAGCAGGGAGACAAAGGTGTAGTCATACTTTCATTTTCTGTTTTTAAAAGAAAAGTGAATCACCACACATGACAGCGAGATAATCTGATTTTAAAACAGTTTTCTGTGATTGCTTCAAACTCTTCTGTGTTACAAATCATGTAAAACTTTGGAAACTGTTGAAGTTAAATTTACTCACATTTAACGTTCAAGGTTAAGCACAAGACAAATAAGAAAATGCTCCAGCTTATATTCACAAACACACTTATATGTTCACCTCAGTAGGTAGGATGGGTTGTAAACAGGCGGCGCACTTCGGGGCAAACGCTCTGCAGGGCGACAGGAGAAAGTTTAGTTGCCGTAGAAACCAGCAGCGCTCACACAGTTTGAGTAAAGAAGGAAGCTGGATGAGTAACAGATATTCTTCAAATGTTACACATGCAAAAAACGAAATTACACAACTTCCCCGCTGCACAAAAAGAGACAAAAACACCAGGAAGCATTTCAGTTATTTCCTTTACAAAAACAAAGTTTATCAACAGAAAACTGCCAACTTTTTTCATCATCAAATCATTTTTTTAGTAAATTTTACACCAAAAAAAGCCAAACATTTACTGGTTTCATGCTTCTTGAGTGTGAAATTTGATTATCAGATTAAAAATAATTGGCAGATTAATCGAATATGGAAAAATCGTAGGTTGCAGCCTTATTTAAGTGTCTCACTTGTTGTAGTCGGCCACGCAGTAGATGCTGCTTTGATGGTCCACGGTGAACGGCACCCCGTCCAGAACCTTGGAGCAAACCACACAGCGGAAACAGCTGGGATGGTACGAGTTCCCGAGAGCCTGCAGGATCTGAGAAAAAAAACCCAAAAACTATAATTATTGAAGTAATTTAAAAAAAATAACATGTTTTCTTTGGTTTTCCTCTTGAGCGGTGTATTTTATGGAATATATCCACAGATAGCAGAACGTAGACTGTATATATGTGCGTGTAGATATACATGTGCTGTATATGTGC
>NW_024617856.1:0-1204 GCF_008729295.1 Plectropomus leopardus | reverse complement strand
TATATATATATATATAAATTCTGCTGTAAGGTTTGGCATTTTAAAATTGTGTCTGTGTAGATTAACTTGCTACCAGATTAAGCCTCAAGTGGCCATTCAAGCAACTACAGTTTGTGTCACTAAACTTCAATTTTCGGTGCTCCAGGTGTCGTGAGCTGATAAACTCCTTGTTAATTGGGAGCATGGTGGATTTGTCATGGCATGCCTACTTACAGCCATTATGTGAGCAGAAGAATTATCATCCTTACAGGCAAACCGCAGATACAACATTTGAGCGTTGAGCGGCAGATCACCTGGTTTCATTACAGGCTCTTTCTCTGCTTTGCAACGTCTGTTTAATAAATGAAACAAGGCTGAAGCAACTCGTCAAAACTTCCCACCAATATGTGCTCTTTGTACGTCAGTACCTTGGTAAAGACAGGCCATGAGATCAAGTGTTATTGTTGAAATACTGACAGATTAGCTCTGGAACGAAATAAGAACAGGGCCAGTTTATACTTGTTTGATCATCTCGTGCATGCAGCCATGCTGTTTCATCACCATGGATGTTGAGACAAGCCATGCACTGCACGCCTGCTGGATCTAATGTTTCAATCTAAAGTAAACAATTGTTGGTGAGAACCAGGTAAACTGCTGTGCTGGGTCTGGATAGTAAGTGTTGTTCAGGTGGCGTCGGTAAGAACACCCAGGAAGCAGTTCTTCTTTCTTTAATCCTTCTTTACTGTCCCATGTGCATGTAGTACAGCTGGGTGAGTTTGTGATGTGTGTGGGTGTGTGTGGTCTGCAACAAACAATAAAAACAGAAATCAATAACATTGCCTCTGTATTAATTCAGCTATTGTTTCAACAGAGCACATACTTAGCTGAGAAACATAGCACAGCGCCACAGTTATAGCATAGATTGGCATATTACACCAAGCATACAACTCAAATTGCACCCATAATAAACTAAATATGACACAGACTGTGAACTAAACGAAGTTAAATGAGGGTGCATTCATCCCCACTATTAACCGGAACATTTAAACAATACAGATGCATAACATGTGAACTTAGCTAGCTTGCGCGCTAACCACTAGCATGCTAACCGCTAATGCTAGCATGCTAATCGCTAGTGTTAGCATTGCAGGTACCCACTGTGCAACTTCTCAACACACAGACTAAATCAACCATATGTAGGGCCTACTTACTTATTCACAGGGAC
>NW_024617854.1:0-1788 GCF_008729295.1 Plectropomus leopardus | reverse complement strand
ACCCCTCTTATTGCTTCCATTTTTAGGTCCCATACCTGCAAAAAAAATTCCATGTCCTTCTCTTTCATTTGACCTAACTTTTTTTTTTTTACACCTTGGTCTGCAATCTGCTGCTCTGCAATCTGCTGCTCTGCTACCTTTCATCTTTACATCAACCCATGTGTCTTAGTGTCCCTCCAACTCCTCTGCAGCTGGGTACCAATGCAGAATTCACTGATTCATTGCTTATTCATCAGAACAATATTATTCATACCCAAAGTTAAAAGAATAGTTCAGCATTTTGGGAAATATTCTTCAATGAGAGTGAGGCAAAAAGATGTACAAAGCTGGAGTCAGGACTTAGCCTAGCTTAGCATAATGAAATATGACCTTACACTGCCCTTAACTCATGAACACTGAATACTTGGCATGAAACAGGCCAAATGCAAAGATGCTGAATATTAGCAACTGTTCTGCAAAGCCTGAAGCATGAAGTAATATCCAGAAAATGCTAATGTTCTTTTGAGATTGAAGTGTTTTTGGACACTTTTAACAAAACATTTTAAAAAACATTTTGAAAAAAATAATTTGTATATATGGAAATAATTTTGTATCATATTTGATAGGTCAGGCTTTTATGGAAAGCGATTGCTCACAAAAAATGTAGAAGACAAATACAAACATTATTAATTGCAACTGGAACATGTGAACTGGTTTCTGCCATTTTTTCCCCATACAGGAACCTTTTTGACACTTTTTAAGTGCACTGTGGTGGTAAAAAAACATTCTGTCCTTATTCAGGCAAAGATGGGCTTTATATTTCTCACAGAAGCCATCCATCTTCTGAATGCCCAAAGTCTCTGGCTGTTAAGTTTCATTATGTTTCAAGGTAGGTCATTAGTAGGTCATTTTTTATACATATTTTATACAATGAAATGGCCATACCATGGCAGCTAACATCATCATACATAATTAAAATTGGGCTCATTTAATCTGCAAGAGTCTAAGCTGTCCGGTCAGACCCAGTTTATGCAACTCTGAGACTATTTATGGACCGCAGTATGCTGATATACTTAAATATACCATGTTTAAAACAGGCAAAAATATCACATTTATACTGCATGCAAAAAACTGCATGTTTTTTTGCTCGAATCTGTGTGGGACTAGCATTAAGTGGGCATGTCTGTAAAGGGCAGACTCATGGGTACCAATAGAAGCTATTTTTGTTGATCTTGAGATCAGAGGATCCCTTTGATTATGGTCATGCAGTTTTTCCCTCATCAAATTTTAGCCTAAAATTTAGCATCGTCAAAATTTCGCCTTACTTTGGGGATATTTTAAACCCCTTGACTACAAGCCAGCATAACATGACTTACACCAATAGAGGACTTGGATTGTCTTGTTTCACATGATACCAGTGCATTCCTGCTAGCTTAAGAATGTAAGTAAGTAATGTAAGTATGCCGAGATTGCCAGCAGTCCTGTGGCTCTCTGTTTGGCACATTTTAAGCACTTTTCATTTTTTGGTTGTGTTCATGCATATGGCATATATTTTGGCAAGATTGTGTATTTTTGTTTAATCTTGGAATTACCAGCTCAGCTCCTACAATAAGTCTAAAACACACTGTGTAAGCAACATTGTTACATTCATACTGTTAAGTGCAAAAACTGCTCAATTGAAACCTATTCAAACTGCAATTTTTCATCCCACAGCCACCAAAGCATAAAAAAACATGCATTGTATTATTTCTGGGTGTCATTCTGGGCTTTTGCCCAAGAATTTGTCATTTTTACTATTTTCCACCCGAT
>NW_024617853.1:0-3071 GCF_008729295.1 Plectropomus leopardus | reverse complement strand
TTTTTTTTTTTTTACTCATTAATTTTTTTTCTCACTATATTTCACAAATCAACAAAAAGATTTTTTGAGACTTAGAAAATACACCACCAGAAAAAAAAATCTCACTTGCCCCTCAGGGCTTCCGTACATTTATTGTGCAAATAACACCAGATTTTATCTTTAAAGTAACAACATTCACAATTATACTGACTCATCAAAAGTGATGGATTGTACATCATACCTCTCTGCTTCCTCCCTTTGGCTTTGCTTGAATGAGCTACATTTGTCAATTCAGAACCTAAAATTTCAAAGAAAATGCAATAATGATGTAAGTAGGTTTATTTGGTGTATGTGTTGCTGATGAATGTGTATGTATGGTTACAGGGACAATAAAAGCAAATCTTATCTCATTTCATCTTATCATAAAAATATGTGAAATAAAAAGTTAAAGAAAAACTTTGCAGATGACACGTTTATTTCTGGTAATCAAATAAACCTGCTTTTATAATTGACTGGCTGGAATAAAGTGCTGGATGAATTTGAACTGTGTAACTTTAAAACTTAAATTGCTATCATAGGTCTTGATACACTGTTTTAATTTTCTGTTGAGGTTGAGTTATTAGTGTGTACTCAAGGTCAAACTAATCAGGACTAAAATTATAGGGTCAGTAGTTGAATACAGTTAATCTATTAAAAAACTGTCACAGTTCTCATTAACGGCATCTTCTGTATCATCGACTGTGTGAACAGAGATCACAGAGAACAATGTGGTCTCATTGTTCCAATCTTATAAGCTGCTCACTATTAAAATAGTATCTAATACCGTCAGTGCAATGACGCTTTCACATAAAGCTGCTTCGCGTTTATTATTATTACACACAACCACGTCGGAGTGGCTGAAGAAAAGCTTGACTGCACCAATGTTTTGTTAAAACTTCTCATTTCAGTTGAATGATCTGTTGCATCACAGAAATGATGTTGTTTGTCCTCCACTGACAGTATTATTGCATTTATGCAAACTAAATGTGACAGAAGATGAAATGTACCTTTCACCTTTCTCTTTTTTTCGACAACAGCATACGTCTCGTTTTGATCAGATGAATTTGCTTTGCGACAAGTTGTAAAATAAACAAAGTATTATTTCAACAGAAAACCATAAACTAGAAATGATCGAGTCAGTAGGTAGGTAATTTGACAACACAGTTTGAGAGACAGTGAACACACATCCATAAATTTACCTGCATTTGGATCAATATTTTGCTGATGATGGTTACTTTTATACATCAGTCTACTCAGAAAAATCCCAATGCCCAGACATGATTAGCCTAATGTTCTCATTTGGAGAGGGAGAGTTTTGTTAAAGAATCTCAAACTTTCACTTTTGGACCAACACTTCCTTAGACATCATACTGATCTAATAAAAAAAGCATGTGAAAACATTCACACACGTGATGTCCGCACTTTAAGTGGGCCTCAAAACCACAAAGCAGCTGCAGATTTAAGTGTGCAGTCTGGTTAACTTTGAAACTTAGAAACACTTCTGCTCGGCATAATTCAAACACAAACCATGCATTACAGAATTTAAATTAGATTCAATAAAAAAGTACTTTTTTTCTTCTTGTGTCCTGTGATATTAACATATATAGGCATGTGTGTCTCAGCTACACGGGGACGTCCACGAACTGGAAGATATAAAACAACAAGGATAAAGCTATATTTTAACAAAAGTAGTTGTCAAAGGCAGATTAAAATGCAATAAGCTAATTGGCCTGAAAGCGTACATTAAAGTGCAGCACGGTTATCTCTGAGAGACACTTATTTTCAACATTAGTAAGTTAAAATGAAAATAAGTCAGAGAAGTACCTCTTTTGTTTCTGTGTTCTGTGATATTAGCGTATAAATCCATGCGTGGTTCAGCTATGGGGGCATGTTCGCAGACTGGAGCAAGTAAAAACAACAAGAATAAACATATTCAACAGAAATATACGTATGCTTAAATATATACTATTCTGGTGACTTCTTTAAAGTGACTGAGGGTTTTTTTTTTTACGCCTCTGGAGACTCTGTTATTACGTTTGATATGAAATGCAAAGTTAATAACAGTGAATTCATACAGATGCCTGGGTTTGTCTGCTGGGTAATACACCCATGTTGATACTGTTAACCATGAATTTAATCTTAAAAATGATAAGGTACCTATCACCTAAATTCATTTCTATAATGGCACAATATACTTTATGAAATGTTTGTTATCATCACCTATTTTATACTTATCTGGATCTGATCCTGTTGTTGGCATCTCAGCGGAAAAACACGCGACTACATGGAAAAAAGACAGAAAAAAGAAGGGACATCATTTAAGGACTATTAGGAACATTGTTTATGTGGCTTTCATCATAGAAATTTCAATAAACTCTAAAGAAAATAAAGATGCTTCTGTGGATTCTGATACTTCTTCACTAGCTCAGTTTTCTGTGGAAACTGAGCTAGTGAAGAAATGTTGTGTATTTGTGATCTACATATACGGTATCGTGCCCTTACAGCAGTCGCAGACATGTAACATCAAACTGACCCGATTCACACCCACCTTTGTGTTTCCGACACTGAAGTATTCCCACCACTGACAGCAGCACAGCCACACACATAATGGTGAAAACAGTCGGTAACAGGATGGAAAGCTCAACATGTCCATCGTAGGGAGGACGAGTAAACGACTCCTGACCGTCTTGAGGTGCATCAGCAACATATGCTGTAAACGCCATGAGAAAAGAGGGTTTGACGGGCTGTGAGTTCATGTAGCATCTCCTCAGTTCAAACACTAACATGTCAAGATAGGCATAAATACAACTATTATGTCTCACCTCTGACAGCCAGCCAGCTCTCTGCTGATCCTCCTCCAGAGATTTTGCACTTGTACAGTCCTTCGTCGGACTTGGAGACGTTGTGAATGATAACCTGGCCTTGATATCCAGTCTGTCTGTAGTGGCCATCTTTATAGAAATCAGCTAAGCTGGAGGTTGCTGCCTTTTTTCTGCAGCGCAGAGCGACGGTCTGTCGCTCCATCACAGGGAGCACAGGACTCTCCAGGATCA
>NW_024617852.1:0-3213 GCF_008729295.1 Plectropomus leopardus | reverse complement strand
AACATTTGACTTCTATGGCATAAATAAAATAATATATTGGCTGATATTTGTGTCTGCTCTGCTGATGTAAGTCATCGACGAAATATCTTGCAACAAACACTTAAAACAGTTAAAAAAACACACAACTGTCTCTTTGTCTCCTGAATTCTCATATACAGAATACTGAATTTCCCTGCCAAGACCTTAGTTGAGTATTGGCCTGACTCATATCAGTGGAGTTTTCCACCGATGCCACTGCTGATACGGAGCTAAAGGGAACGTCGAAAGCATGTAAAGTGTCTGGAGGTTTGGCTCAGTAGGTAAACCAGGTGGTTAGTGTGCCAAAGGTTGATGGTTCAAGTCTTCCATCTGGGATAGGTGACATTTGAATATCATCCTGACTTATTTATCAGTCGAGTTTTTGACAGACGTCACTGCGATACTGCATTTTTCTTTTCAACCCCATATGACCCTTACATCAACAGAGCAGACAGATAAATCAGCCCTTATTTTATTTTATTTATGCCATACAATATCATTTGGCTGTAGATTCATACAGTTTAGACACTGATTGTGATATTGCAGAACGTTAAGTTTAGTGTAGTATCATTTTGACCAATAAATCAAGTGGAGTGGTCACGAAATAGGTAAATCCAATATTGGCAGATGCGTCTGTCAAAATCAAGGAATATTGGCCTGACTCATATATCAGTCGGGTTTTCGACAGACGTCACTGCCGATACTGAGTTTACCTGTTTCGGGACAACTTCACTTGATTCATCTGCCAAAACTATATATCACTAATCTTTATGTGCTTAATTTGTTCTGCAATATCACAATCAGTGTCTAAACTGTATGAATCTAAAGCCCAATGATATTTTATGGCATAAAAATTAAATATCAGCTGATATAGCTGTCTGCTCTGTTGATATAAGGGTCATATGGTGTCGAATGGCAAAATTCAGTATTGGCAGTCTGTCGAGAACTCGACTGATATATGAGTCAGGCCGATAATCAAATGTCACCTGTCGCCAGATAACACTTGAACCAGCAACCTCTGGCACACTCACCACCTGATTTACCCACTGAGACAAACCTCCAGACACTTCTGTGCTTTCAGTGTTCCCTTTCGCTCAGTATAGGCAGTGACTTCCTCTGAATACTCAACTGATTTGTGAGTCAGGCCAGTAAATTATAGCAGGACAAATATAGCAGGTTTCATAGCAGGGAAAATCAGTATTCAGTTCATAAAAATTCAGGAGACAAGGAGACAATTGTGTGTTTTATTTTTAACTGTTTCAAGTGTTTGTTAAAAGGCACACCGTCAAGATTTATATCAGCAAAGCGGACACAGATATCAGCTGATATTTTATTTTATTGTATTTATGTAATAAAACTCAAATGTTCCAGGCAAGACTTGAACCATCAACCTCTGGCACACTAACCACCTGTTTTATCCACTGAGCCAACCCTCCAGACACTCTATGTGCTTTCGACGTTCCCTTTAGCTCAGTATCGGCAGTGACATCTGTGGAAAACTCCACTGATTGGGTTGGGTTGATAATCAAGCAAGTTCTTGGCAGGAAGAATCAGTCTTCAGTATATGAGAATTCAGGAGACAATTGTGTGTTTTTTTTTAAACTGTTTTAATTGTTCATTGCAAGGTCTGCCATCGATGACTTATATCAGCCAATATTTTATTTTATTTATGCTAGAAAAGTCAAATATTCCAAGTGAGACTTGAACCATCAACCTTTGGTATACTAACCACCTGATTTACCCACTGAGCCAAAGCTCCACACACTTCATGTGCTTTCGACGTTCCCTTTAGCTCAGCATCAGCATTGACATCTGCCGAATACTCAACTGATATATGAGTCAGGCCAATACTCAACTAAGTTCTTGGCAGGAACATTACAATATTCTGTATATGAGAATTCAGGAGACAAGGAGACAATTTGTGTTTTTTAATTGTTTTAAGTGTTCATTGCAAGGTACACCATCGATGACTTAAATTTGCAGAGGAGACACAAATATCAGCCAATATTTTATTTTATTTATGCCATAAAAGTCAAATGTTCCAGGTGAGACTTGAACCATCAACCTCTGGCACACTAACCACCTGATTTACCCACTGAGCCAAACCTCCACATACTTTGCAGGATTTGACGTTTCGATGTTCCCCTTACATTAGTATGTTACTTGTGCCATAAAAGTCAAATGTTCTAGACAAGACTTGAACCCTTAACCTCTAGCACACTAATCACCTGATTTACCCACTGTGCCAAACTTCCAAACGCTGTGCAGCTTTTGACGTTCCCTATTAGTATAAAACTTGACTGTTATATGAGTAAGGTTGATAATCAACTAAGTTGCAAGGAAAATCAGTCTTTAGTACATGAAAATACAGGAGACAATTGTGTGTTTTGTAACTGTTTGTTGTAAGACAGTCCATCAATGAGTTTTATTAGCAGAACAGACACAAATATCAGCCAACATTTTTATTTATACCACTGAAGTTAAATGAAACTTGACAAATTTGAAAAGGGTCCGGCCCTGAGCACATCTGTGTACAAAGGAAAAAACTTATTTTTATACTTTCATCAACTAAACAATTAACCCTACACAATTAATCGGATCCAGTTGACATTCTGTCTGTATAATCTTAAGACCTACCCAACTGAAAGTAATCAATGGTCTGCGCAAACTTTTAGGGTTTTCCTGTTATTTTGCGTACAATTTTTATGTTTTGCAAGACAACAGGACATTGTTGTCATTGTCCGTGTGCATTGTCCAATCTGCCTGAAACCTCATAGGTTTTATTAAGGTCCCGCCCTGAACACATCTGTATGAAAATATTCACTAGTCGTAATAGCACCATGGTTTGGTCAACAAATAATGTACACAAAGATCACATGGAATTTGTCTCTTCTCTGCTGACAACTAGTGGCTGTTGGAAGTACTACAACGTTTGAAATGGCTCACTCCAAGGTCCATACTATTTGCTTTATTATCCGACTTTCACAGAAATGAAAGTCCACTTTAGCTGGAGTCCCACCAGTACCCCGACATACGTGGGAGTGCGAGGGCCCGTTCATCGCTGCTTGCAGGTTTAATTTGGCCTTTGTTTCCACTTTGTATAGTATAACACGTCTCGACAAGCTATAATATGCCATTTTCAGCCATTTTTGGGAGGGGTCCAAATTTGAGATTTTTCGCCATAGTATAGTATGC
>NW_024617851.1:0-3549 GCF_008729295.1 Plectropomus leopardus | reverse complement strand
AATTCATTTTTTTAATCAGTTAGGGACTGTTCGTTATTGATGAGGGGGTGGCGCGGGAGTGAAGGACAGAGACAGGACGAGGCTCCCAGCCAAGCTGTGGACTGGCATGCAGGCACACTATAACTACTGTTAAGAAGGCACACACTTATTTATAGCAGTAATTATACTGACATTATTATTATTGTCATTATTAGTTTTATCAGTGGTGGAGAGTAACCCATTAACTAGTTTTAAATAAGCAATGTCTATTCTACAGTTTCTGCCTAGAGTAAATGGTGTGAATTTGTATCTATTTAAAGTAAACGTGCCTTTTAAACATTGCAGGATTTAAAATTATTATTTACCATCTATTGCACGTCTGTCCGTCCTGGAAGAGGGATCTCTCTTCAGTCGCTCTGTCCTGAGGTTTCTTCCATTTTTCCCCCAGTTACAGTTTTTTTGGGGGGGAGTTTTTCCTTAGTTGATGTGGGGGTCAAAGGTCAGAGGGATGTCGTATGCTATAAAGCACTCTGAGGCACACTGTGATGTGTGATAATGGGCTTTACAAATACATTTGACTTGACTTGATTGACTTAAAATAAACACAAAGCACAACATTTTTAAGTTGAATGTCCCTCCCCTAAGCTAAATTAAAATCAAATGTAAAACTCTCCCTGATGCTCAAAAATAATTTGAATTGCCTTACCCATTTTGCACCATTCCCACAAATAACAAACAGTCCCTTAGCCAAAGGTTATCCAAAAATAAAAAGCTCCAGTGCGTAGGGTTTGTGGCCAATGAAGACGTAATATTCAAGACTATGATTTCATTAGTGTATAATTACCTAAAAATAAATAAATAAATTAGTTTCCGTTACCTTAGAATGAACCATTTGACTACATAGGGAGGGGGTCCTGCTTTACACAGTTTACACAGGTTTCTGCTTATTACTAAGAAAACAGTGAAGCTTATCTGTAATTAAAAAAATAACAAACATATCTCCCTAGTACTGGGAAATATTATATTGGGTGAGGATGAAGGCAGTGAGGAGTACGCAAAGCCACACAACAAGCTTTGCAGAGATTAGGGAAGCATTGATTCCATCCTGCAGGCTGCGAGTCTCCAACCCTCCTGTAGGTGGAGATGGTGCTTTATCACTTATAATTTCATTCTGCCGATTTTATGACAATAGATATGATTGAAACTATTATTTTAACCATCAATGCATGAGACAGGACCTAGACACCAGCTGATAATGCAGGGCTCTTCTTGGTTTTTATTATAGTGTAGTGGTGATATATATATATATATATATGACAAATTTATGAGAAATTAATCACAAGCTGTGCTCGACAGGTAGTGTGACCTCTGAGGCCTGTCGGGGCCTAGAGCAGTTGTTCATCCAAGCTTTTATTCACACCGTAAGCTGTGAAATTGACCACCAAAAGTCTATTTTTTTACAAAGTTTGATAAAACCATATGAAATATACAAGTCATTACCAACACGTGTGCACTGTGTTTTTGTTTTACTGCAGCGTTTCTGGATAGCAGGAAGAAAAAGCAATGTGGCATTCCTCATTTTAGGTTTACTTTGAATATTCTGAATATGTCTGGCTCTCCAAATTATTTTTTCCACAATTCAGGTTAACCCTTTGAAAGCTGAGCAAAATTGGCTTGGTGTCTTTCAAAATCACAGGATGAAGCAACAAGAAATGGCCCAAACATCAGCAAGAAAAGGTTACAAAGAAATTATTTTTAAAAAAGCAAAAAATTAATAAAAAAAAAAGCAACAAAAAAAGATCTTAAGAAAGTGCCAATTAAGATACATCTCTATCAATCTCTCTATCTATCTGTCCATATGTTTTACACAAATTTAAACATGCAATTGTAGGAATTATAAATATGATTTTCTGGGAATTTTCCCTCCCTATTTTTCCTAATAATTTCTCCACAGCTAATTTAACACTTTTTCTTTTCTTTTTTTAAATTTGCTGGACATTTCTTAGCAAGTTGCTCATTGCCTTTTTCACGTTTTTAAAAGAAATGAAACCAATCTGTCTTGATTCCAGATGTTTACATGCTTGTGAAAGGTGTCTGAAAGCAGCACAACAAAACTGATGACAATCCAGGTTTTAAAGAGTTAAACCGAAACCAGCGGACACTCGCAGAGTTGACATGAGGCGCAGTACACCTGCCATAGACCAACATTTTTTATTTAGCCATGAGTATTGAAAAGAAATTATATTACATAGTATTTGACGTGCTGTATGGTCTCTGTACAGTTTCACATTCTGTAACTTAAAAACAAGAGATTGAACAACATTCCCTCAAAAAAAAGGAATTCACATCAATACACCCAACTCAGGACGTTTCATGTGTGATGCTGATGAAGGTAATATTGCTGCCAACAAAGAAAATCCTCTGATGAAGCAGCAGGACGGTCGTGGCTAGGCCAGAACTGTCCCAGTATCAGCAGTCAGTGATGGTGCGCACAGTCCAGAAAAAGAAACACAAAGCAACTCATTTCTTCTTGGTGGCTCTCTTCCCCTCTCCTTTCTTTGGTTTCCCTTTCCCTCTCAGCCTCCTCAGCCGACTCATCTCATCCTTAAAGTCTTCATGCTCGTCTCTGAAACAGAAGGGAAAATATTTTATTCAAACTTTAATGCCGTTACTGAGTCCACACCAAAGCTCCAATTTTGTCTTTTTCACTAAAATACCACTTTTATTTAAAAATGAATTCTACATTTTTGTTTTTAATTCATCCTTAAGCCACTGCTAATGAAACCCTAGACTTCCTGCAGACATGTTTCACATTAAAATGCTTCCAGCAGCTCAAAAGGGCAAAATACATCGTTGTAATAGATGTAAGTTTCTTTTAATTTTGCTTTTGAAAGCCTGAAACTTATTAATCTGTAAAATCTGATCTTTTTTTTGGGGTCATCAGTTTTTTATTTCATTTTGTGCAAAGTATAATAACAAATAATAATAAATATTATGACAACATATTGTATATACACAGTC
The DNA here is from genome assembly GCF_008729295.1 of Plectropomus leopardus. Lineage (NCBI taxonomy): Eukaryota > Metazoa > Chordata > Actinopteri > Perciformes > Serranidae > Plectropomus > Plectropomus leopardus. Next base: position 549 of record NW_024617851.1, on the reverse strand, counting down.
ATATCTCATCCATATATATTTCCATTGACACCCCAAAAGAAAATTTAACCCTCAACAGCTGAATCTATCTGCCTCTGTCTTGTCTGTTTGGTCCCGTTTTATTTGTCTTGTTGGTCTGGTCTCGTACAGTCTGTCTTGTCCACTTGGTCTTATCTTGTCTTGTTTGTATGTAAAATGCATTTAATCATCTTGTGAAAATAGGTTATGTATTGTGTATTTACACTTCGAACCCTCCCCTCCCCACGCCAGGTGGCTTAGAATGACCTGTGATGTCGCATAATTTCAAATTAATTAATTGATTAATTTAAGAAAGAATGCAAAAAAAGAAAAAAACAACAACACAGAAATAAATAATGACAAAAATGAATTACTAAAAAAAACACATCTTATCTAGATAATAACAGTAATAGAAATATTACTAATAAATGCACTGCTTGTACACATATACCAGAAAAACGCAGTCATTTTATTTTTTATTGATTATTTTGTGGATTAATCAATTCATCTATTGATTATATTTTTAATTGATCTAACTATTATTTTTTTATT
>NW_024617850.1:0-1186 GCF_008729295.1 Plectropomus leopardus | reverse complement strand
TGATGACGTCTAACGTCCCAGACAAACACTGAAGTCCCATTTAGCTTCTTCTTCTCCTTTTTTAAGATGAGTAAAGTTTAAATACGTATTTTAAATGTCTGAATATCTTCAGCGTGTGTTAAACACAGACCTTTTTTAAGGCATTTTAACAAAAACCCATTTTAAAAAAACCCAGAGACTTTAATACAAGGGAACCGGAAGTGCTAACAGGCTAACGGACTTCCGCGTTTTAAGACTCACGACGTCTTTAGATGTAGTCATGAACGTGGATACATCGTTGGTTGTGGACGCTACAGTATTTTGGCTAAAACGTTAGTGCGCATGGTCGAGCCTCGCGCCTGCGCAGTTTAGAGCGGAAGTATTTTGAATCGTAACGTTTTGGCCGAAATGTTTGTGCACGTGAAACGCCGAGCGTCCGACTGGATCAACGAAATCTGGATTATTCTGCGCGAGCAGCGTGAAAGTTTGTGTTGTGAGACAGTTTTGCGGTTAAACTCGGTCGAAAATGTTCGCCGTGTTTGGATTATCGATCCGTGGAGGAGGTAACGCCGGAAACAGCGTCTTCTCTGCGGTGAGTAATCACGCATACATGCGGTTTTTGGGGTCGGTGGATCCGTTAATGAGGCGCTAATAAGGAAATGTTAAAAATGATTGTTGTGGTGAGGGCGGGTCAGTTTCAGTTTTTACCCAAAACAAGACTCAGCTGTATGAGATAATGGTGTCAGACTGTGTGAGGAGGCCGGTGCGCACGGCTCCATATTACCATGCAGAGGTTGATGGCGGCGGATGAGAAAAGTAGTGCCAAAGGAAAAAGGGCTGTCTGACGGTGGGGTAAAGTGGAGAGGATACCCTAATTCAATACTCTATTGATTTTTTAGATATGCCTTTTTTTTAAAGTGCTTAAAACACGTTTTAAAATACCCCCTGTGGGGTGCGCGCAACGTCTGTTTCTGCAAACCGGGAGCGCGCCGACCACCAGCTGTATAGACTGTACATAAATATCTCATACAGCCCCACTTCCAAAATCCACAGCTATTCTTTTTATGATGCTCAAGACGCGCTGCCATCCTCTTCACTTTTTTGGTTGTGTGCTGCTTTTGTTACCATGGTTACTTGTTTCACTTTCCAGCTTTGGGCTGCATTAGTGCACTAGAATAAAGGGCTCTCCACTGCACCAAACTGTGCG
>NW_024617849.1:0-1986 GCF_008729295.1 Plectropomus leopardus | reverse complement strand
TGTCTTTTTACGCTCTTTTATGCTGTTTAGAGGTGTTTTTAGCTGTTTTTGGAAAATGCCATTTTTTGACATTTTTGCCATACTATAGCCTTGCTTTTTCTGTCATTTTTTCAACATGCATTATTATGGTGTTTTTGGCTATTTTTGAGAAATGTAATGCTATGCCGTGTCTTGGCACGTTATTTTATGCTGTTTAAAAGTGATTTTAGCTGTTTTTGGGAAATGCCATTTTTGACGTTTTTGCCATACTATAGCCTTGCTTTTTCAGTCATTTTTTCAACACGCATTATTATGGGGTTTTTGGCGATTTTTGAAAAAGCTGATACTATGGCGTGTCTTTTTACGCTATTTAATGCTGTTAGGATGTGTTTTTAGCTGTTTTTGGAAAATGCTATTTTTTGGCATTTTTGCCATACTATAGCCTTGCTTTTTCTGTCATTTTTTCAACACGCATTATTATGGTGTTTTTGGCTATTTTTGAGGAATGTAATGCTATGACGTGTCTTTTTACACTATTTAATGCTGTTTGGAGGTGTTTCCAGTGATTTTTGGGAAATGCCATTTTTTGGCATTTTTGCCATACTATAGCCTTGCTTATTGGGTCATTTTTTCAACATGCATTATTATGGTGTTTTTGGCTATTTTAGAGGAATGTAATGCTATGGCGTGTCTTTTTATGCTCTTTCGTGCTGTTTGGAGGTGTTTCCAGCGATTTTTAGGAAATGCCATTTTTTGGCATTTTTGCCATACTATAGCCTTGCTTTTTCGGTCATCTTTTCAACATCGATTATTATGGTGTTTTGGTGGATTTTTGAAAAAGTTGATGCTATGGCGTGTCTTTTTACGCTATTTAATGCTGTTTGGATGTGTTTTTAGCTGTTTTTGGAAAATGCTATTTTTTGGCATTTTTGCCATACTATAGCCTTGCTTTTTCTGCCATTTTTTCAACACGCATTATTATGGTGTTTTTGGCTATTTTTGAGGAATGTAATGCTATGGCGTGTCTTTTTACGCTATTTAATGCTGTTTGGAGGTGTTTCCAGTGATTTTTGGGAAATGCCATTTTTTGACATTTTTGCCATACTATAGCCTTGCTTTTTCGGTCATTTTTTCAACATGGATTATTATGGTGTTTTGGTGGATTTTTGAAAAAGTTGATGCTGTGGCGTGTTTTTTTACGCTATGTTATGCTGTTTGGAAGTGGTTCCAGCTGTTTTTTGAAAATGCCATTTTTTGGCATTTTTGCCATACTATAGCCTTGCTTTGTCGGTCACTTTTTCAACATGCATCATTATGGTGTTTTTGGCTATTTTAGAGGAATGTAATGCTACGGCGTGTCTTTTTACGCTCTTTTATGCTGTTTAGAGGTGTTTTTAGCTGTTTTTGGAAAATGTTATATTTTCACATTTCAACTATAGCCTTGCTTTTTTGGTCATTTTTTAATATGCATTAGTGTGGTGGTTTTACACGTTTTGGAAAATATTCCAGCTGTAGGAGGAGGAAGCTTCTACCCAAACATGACACCCCAAAGAGGAGAAAATTTCTACAACATGCCACCTCTGGGCCAGCCAATGAGAAGAGAAAGAGAGTGGAGGGCGTGATGACACAACTGACCATTAAATAAAATAGAAACAACACATTACTTTGTTTGCTTTTTGCTCGTGATGCTTTTGATTCATGATGTGCTTTGATGTTGTTTTCCTGATCTCACTTAGACTCTGTGTTAGATGGTATTTGTAGCTCCTTCAAAAGGGAGTGAGGTACCTTTTATTTTTGATTTACGCTTTTGACATTTTTATCTGTGAATAAAGCCTGCCTCGAGCAGTTTTAACCTGTATCTACGAACCCTTGGTGTAAGTCTTTTCATCCTTATAACAATCCTGTGATCCTGTGTTGTTAAAAGAGAAAAAAAAAACAGTTATGGGACAAAAAGTGAATTTTCTGTTTACTGCTTGCCTTTGAACAACTTCAACTCAAAAAAAAAAA
>NW_024617848.1:0-3757 GCF_008729295.1 Plectropomus leopardus | reverse complement strand
TTTACAACATTCTATGCTATGGCGTGTCTTGGCACGCTATTTTATGCAGTTTTTAAGTGTTTTCAGCTGTTTTTGGGACATGCCATTTTTTGACATTTTTGCCATACTATAGCCTTGCCTTTTCGGTCATTTTTTGGACATGCCAAAACAAACAGAAGATGAGGAATCACTGGGCCAACCACTCAGTGAGCTGTTGGAACCAGCTCATGCCATTTTTGCATGTTTTTTGCCGTTTTAAAAACTTTGTGTGCCATGGCATGACTTGGCACACTATTTCATGCTGTTTTGATGTGTTTTCAGCTGTTTTTGCGACATGCCATTTTTTTGACATTTTTGCCATACTATAGCCTTGCCTTTTCGGTCATTTTTTGGACTTGCCATTTTCGGTTGTTTTATGCTGTATTTGTCACATTCTATGCTATGGCGTGTCTTGAAACACTATTTTATGCTGTTTTGAGGTGTTTTCAGCTGTTTTTGGGACATGTCATTTTTTGACATTTTTGCCATACAATAGCCTTGCCTTTTCGGTCATTTTTTGGACATGCCATTTTCGGGTGTTTTTGTTATTTTTTGCAAAATTCTATGCTATGGCGTGTCTCGGCACGCTATTTTATGCTGTTTTGAGGTGTTTTCAGCTGTTTTTGGGACATGCCGTTTTTTGACATACTATTACTATTTGACTTACTACATGACAGATGATGTTTTTGGACGTTTTGGCAAAATTCTATGCTATGGCGTGTCTTGGCACACAATTTTATGCTGTTATGACATGTTTTCAGCTGATTTTGGCCATACTATAGCCTTGCCTTTACGGTCATTTTTTGGATATGCCTTATTATGGTGTTTTTGGCCATTTTTGCAATATTTTATGCTTTGACGTGTCTTTGCACACTATTTTGTACTGTTTTCATGTGTTTATAGCATTTTTTGGGACATGTCATATTTTGACATTTTTGCCATACTATAGTCTTGCCTTTTTGGTCATTTTTTGGATATGCCTTATTGTGCTGTTTTTTTTTTTCTTTGCCATATCTTGGCGAATTATTTTACATCGTTTTCAGCTTTGCCTTATTTTGGTTTTTTTGGCCGTTTTTGCAATATTGTATTCTATGACATGCTTTACACGCTATTTTATGCTGTATTGAGGTGTTTTCAGCTGTTTTTGGGACGTCATTTTTCTTTTACATTTTTCCACCATATTATAGCCTTGCTTTTTGGGTCATTTATTTCACATGCCATATTATGGTGTTTTTGGCCGTTTTTGCTGCATTCTATGCTATGGCATTAATTTAAAGTCTGTTATAAAAAAATCACAAAACAATCTGTGTAGTATGTCATTGGATACATATGACAGTATATCTTCAATAAAATCATACAAATATAGAACATCACAATATAGTATTCTTGCTTAAATGAGTAATTAGAAATAATGAAGCCATAGTATAATGTCAAAAAAATCATCTCTAAAGTCAAAGTCAAGTCAAAACACATGAAAGTCATGAAAGGTAACTTCAGTTAAAAGTCACACTACGGTATGTCGCAAAAAACGTAATAGACTTTTTAGTATTTATCTTCTCATCTTACTCTCTGCCATATTGCAAATTAAGGTTTTTTTCCAAAAATGTGGAACTTTTTCTTTAAATCCTGTTGTCTAACAGCTGTGTCTTGTTCTAAGGCCATGGAAAACGCTCATGTTGACGCAGTGATGATCCTCGGGGAGGCCTTCTCCTCCGAGGAGCCCTTTGACTTTGGATCTCAAAGCACCACTGAGCGTATCCACACCCTCATCCCTGTGATGCTGCGGGAGCGACTCACGCCGCCCCCCGAGGAGACCTACTCCCTCCACCGCAAGATGGGCGGCTCCTTCCTCATCTGCTCCAAACTCAAAGCTAAAATACTCTGCAAGAACATGTTCCAGGAAGCCTACCACAACTACTGGAGACACCCCGAGACGACAAACTAGCAGAAGACCGGTCTGTTTGAACCAGGACTTTGTGGTATGTTCAACAATTTAACTCACACATTCTGAATATATTTTTGTGCAGCCTGGGCCAGATTGAAAATCAGAATAATGTCTGACTTTTAGGAACAATTTAATATCTGTGTGCTTCTTATTCCAATGCTCATTGACCAGAACTCCCATCCAGACTAACGTTGCTTTATAAAGTAATGTTTGGAGATTATGTGTACGTATTGTTTGAATGAATTTGTTGTGGACGACCTAATAATTGTCTGAATGGTTTGAAGAACTGTATGCCATCTGTTGAAAATAAATTCTCCTAATGAATACAAGTCAGCGTCAAAGATTTTGTGAAGTTTGTGAGAATGCAGATTATTTTGAAGCTAAGACAATTAATCATAAGTGACTGTACGGATGCTGCATCTTTTAACCGTTAACACACGGCAGGTTCGCTCAAAAGCCAGAGCAACGGTGTCTTAAACCGCGTTCTTGAGTGCCTCATGATTTATGTTAAAACAGCTCTGAAAACGTTGCTAGTTATGCTCGCTTAGCAAGTTAAAGCCACGGCATGTGTCTTGGCCCTGAACCAACTGAAAGTTTAAACATATTTTTAGAAAACAACTTTAATAAAAGCTTAAAAGCAGTTACTAAAGGAGCTGTGTGCAACATCCAGAGCATACCGTAAAACTTCAAATATAAGCCCACTCCCTTTTACCAGTGTGGCAACACATTTTGACAATGCCTGTCTAAGTAAGAAAGCCCAGTCTGGCTGCAGTTCATTTTTAAAGTTCGTTAAATGTTTAAAGCCGGGTTGTTGGCTACATACTAAAGATAATATTAGACAGCTGCTTAGATCATGTTGAATTTTTTTTCAATGTGGACATACTACACATGATGTTAGCTTGGTAAGATTCTCACAATTAAATCATTAAATCATCACAGTTAATTTTACTGACACCAAAGAAGACAGAAACACCGGAAAAGTAAACAAGAGAGTTGCAAAAAAGGAATTAGTAGATGTAGAGGTTTTTTTGAAAAGTGAAGGAAAATGTTCAGTGAACTATATTCCCATTATTAAAATTACTTAGGAGATGTGATAATTAAAAGCTTTTTGGGGATCATTTCTTACGTTGTATTTTTAGCGCTGGAGCACTGACCGCAGGTTGGTGAGCGCCCTCCTGAGCTGCAGGTGTGTAGGAGGTTTGGCTTAGTGGCTAAATCACGTGTTTCTCACGCAGGAGGTTGGTAGCTTGAGCCTCACGTTTAACAGCAACATTTTGAAGGCTGAAGATTGTTAAAGTTGGTTTGACACAGGAAGGACATTCAAGAGACAGGAACCTGGGGAGAAAGACAAGAACTTAGTTAAAAAGACAGGAAAGTCAGTTCAGTCACAGGCGTTTGGGTTTGAGACAGGAACGACAGTCAAGTTACATGAGGTTAGGTTGAGAGACAGGAAGTTGAAATGAGAGACAGGAAGTTGTGTAAAAGTAAAAGATGAAGATATAAAATTACGTTTTAAAAGGTTAAAATACAAATAACAACACCAAATTTTGTTTCAACATGTATCTAAGGTATATATATAACTTATATTAGCAGAGCAAACCGAAATATGAACTTATATTTTATTTTATTTTATGTCATAAAATGTCATTTTTCCTGTAGATTCATACAGTTTAGACACTATTTAAGATGTTGTATAATGAATTAAGGCACGAAAATTGAATTATATATCATTTTTGATGAAAAACATCCAGAAACAGGTAAAACCAGTATCGGCAGTGACGTCTGTCGAAATCA
>NW_024617847.1:0-1889 GCF_008729295.1 Plectropomus leopardus | reverse complement strand
GTACCAGCGTCTCTGTAAGTGTCCGCTCGCCTCCTTCACCCATGCCTCTTCTTCATCCTCTCATCGCACTTCCTCTTTTTCTCGTTCTCAGCACTTCTTCCCCTTTTCTTCTTCTTCTTCTTCTTCTTCTTCTCTTCTTCTTAAATTATATTGTTGTTAAAATACAGTTTGAGTTTTGAGTAGGAATAGCAGAGGAAGAAGAGTTTATCTTAGTTTTTAGAAGAGGGTCTTAAAGCAAATATTTGTTCTTTTAAAAATGAAAAATTGTACTTTTTGTTGCTGAATATTTGAGTTGAAGTTTTAATACGTAATTTTCTATTCTCATTTTATTCAAGCCAACAAAAGTCTTGTGATATGGTTTTCATCTCTCCTTGTTCAGCTGTTAAAAATGTACTTTATGACTGACAAAGCATGACAATTCTGTGATTTATATTATTTGATATTCTAATTTTATATTCTAATTATGCCTTTCATGATTTGAACTATTTTTTGGTTCTCCGAGCGCTCGGCTGTGTATCAAAATTTCCAGTCGAGGCTGAAAATAGTGGAAACAGACTGCCTTTGCTAACACGGCCTCATCTGTTCGCACAAACAGAACAGAAATATACACATAGGGAGAAACGAAGACAAGCCAAAGCAACCAAAACACAGAAAAACAGAGACATTTTTGAAGGAGCTAATGTGGTACTAGATGAAGGGATGATGTGGTCAAACTGACACATTCCTCCCCGGTGACACACAAGAAGGAGTAGAAGAAGAAGAAGCAGGGTTAAAGAAAAGTGAGAGTGCCAGAGATTAAGAGGGGAGGTGGTGGTGGGGGGTGGCATGTTGGGGGGGTTGAGGAGGGAGGAGAGGAAGAGGTCTCTGTCGATGTGGTGTTAAAGCAGTGGTGAATTTTCACACCCTTCCATTTGTCCCCCTCCGTTTATTGGGGTGTTTGTGTGTGTGTGTGTGTGTGTGTGTGTGTCAGTGGTTGTGTCAACACTTAAAGCAGTTTTAAGCAGGACACACTCAGATGCAATCTGACATCGCACTCAGCAACAAGGACGCTTTCAGCGGCCTGAAGGATTTTACTTAATTTCATCCAGACAAACTTTTTTTTAATATTATTATTATTACTTTGAGTAACACTGATTTATTTTTCAAATGTGGAAAGTAAATAAGTACATTTAGTGAAGTACTGTACTGTGATTTTAAGCTACTTTACTCTATTTCCGTCTACTCCACCACGCTTCAGAGGAATGTATTGTATTTGTTTGCTTAAATACATTTATTTCATAGCTATAATTACTACAGTGTATGCTGTTAATATTTTACAAACAAAATAATGATTAAATGATCAAATATGATGCATTATGTTATATTTATTAAGTAGATAAAATATTTGAAATTGACTCCACAGTGATCACCTAAAACAGTCTGATGCCGTAAACATTAATAAACCAGTGATAACAATACTCCATAATTTTATTGTATAAATATAATGAGAAAACATTGTGAAAAAGGCCATTCTGTGTGAGTTTTACTCAGCAAACTTTTTGTGTTTTGTGCTGATTATATTTTTACTAAAGTGAAATTTTGTACGTGTGAATGCAGCATTTTTCTAATGGTGTTTTGCTACTTTCACTAAATCTCTCCCACCTCTATTCATAAGTATTTATTTGAATACTTATTAACTTTTATTTAGTAATTTAACACGTATGGGCAAAATTTTTAAGAGGGAAATTCTTGCAGCTGGTGATAAAAACTTGTTTCCAATTTAAAGTGAGCAGTGCCGCTTCCAGTGTGAGTGTCTCTGTACTTCATTTAAAAGGGCCGAGATTAAAGTGTGTGTGTTTGAGGGAAAAAGAGAATGTGTGTGTGTCTGTGAAGGAGAGAGAGAGAGAGAG
>NW_024617846.1:0-1972 GCF_008729295.1 Plectropomus leopardus | reverse complement strand
TCACATTACTACTGAGTGGAGGGGAGCCTCCATCCTGCGCTTTGACGCGAATATGAAACTCCTTTGTTTGCTCATAGTCAAATGAACGCACAGCAAGTATCTCTCCGCTATCTGCATTCACTGAAAAATAAGCGGAGGCTGACATCCCATTCAATTGGCTTTCCTCGAGGAAATAGGAAATGCGCGCATTGTTCCCAGAGTCTTTGTCACTGGCTTTGACAGAGAGTAGTGACATGCCAGGTGAATTATTTTCTGTGATGAAAGCTGTACTAAATGGTTGTGGGAACATTGGGGCGTGGTCGTTTACGTCGGATATTTTTAAATTAATAGTTTTGTTTGTAGAATAAGGTGGGGAACCCTCGTCTATTGCTGTTATTGTTATATTATATTCTGGCACTGTTTCACGGTCTAAAACATCATCAGACATAAGGCTATAAAAATTAGTCGATGATGACTTGATTTTAAAAGGTAAATCTTTGCTAATAAAACACCTAACTTGGCCATTTTTATCTGAGTCCAAGTCTTTGATGTTAAGCATTGCTATAACAGTATCCGGAGCTGAATCTTCTGGTATGGGATTGGAGAGAGAAATGATGCTAATGACAGGCGCATTGTCATTTACATCGGTCACCTCAATTAGCACTTTACTTGTGTCTGTCAACCCTCCTTTGTCTGTAGCTTCAATATCAATTTCATAATGTTTAGCTTTTTCGTAATCTAACACACCAATTACTGTCATTTCCCCAGTGTGGGGATCCATATTAAACAAAGATGATGCACTATCGGTGTGCTGGGAGAACGAATACACCACCTCCTCGTTTGCTCCTTTGTCATTATCAGTGGCACTAGCTCGTAATATAACCGTGCCCCTAGAAGCGTTTTCTGGAACTGTTATCCTGTAAACAGACTGACTGAATACTGGCGCATTGTCATTTGCATCCAAAACTACAACATTTATTTTGACAGAACCTGATTTCTGAGGATTACCCCCGTCAAATGCTGTCAGAGTTAATTTATGCTCTTCCTGTTTTTCTCTGTCAAGCGACGTGTGAAGAACCATTTCAACATATTTTATGCCATCAGGCCGAGAAACGATATTTAATTTGAAATTATCTGTGGGGTTGAGTTTGTATGTTTGAAGGGTATTATGAGCTACATCGGGATCTTTGGCACTCTCGAGCGAATAGCGAGCCCCTGGTGAGGCAGATTCAATAACCTGGAAACTGTATTCCTTTTTCGAAAAAAACGGAGCATTATCATTAATATCTGTAATCTCTACATCAATTCGGTGCAACTCCATTGGATTTTCTAAGATGATTTGGAAATGAAGAGAGCAGGGAGACACTTGCTTGCACAATTCTTCTCTGTCTATCCTTTTAGCCACCACCAAAGTTCCCTTTTCTGCATTCAGACCAACGTACTCACTGCCGTCCTCGGTAAATATCCTAGCCCGCCCAGATTTCAGCCGTTTAACATCCAAGCCTAGGTCCTGTATGATATTTCCGACAACCGAGCCCGTCGCCATCTCCTCAGGTATAGAATAACGGACCTGTCCGAGAGCCATTTCTGCGACGCAAATGCAGAGGAGCAGCGGCCACAGTGAAAATGTTTTTTTTCCCGAGACACAACAAAGAACAACCATCATGGCCAGAGCCTTCGCAAATATCCGACTGAATAAACAAAACCACTGTGTCAAAATCCGTCTGAATATTTCATCACGACCTCACTGCCGAATGTTGGGCGGCTGGCTTTGTCAGTCTATAGTTACGATTAAAACGGAGGTCCAATAACAAATCGGATAGAGGAGGGAGGACTTCACTAAGGAAAAGGGACTCTATTTTCCTCACACTAACCAACAGCGGCACTTAGAGACCTAAATGGAAATTGCAGACTTGTGGAAATAGCTATGTAAATACGGACTGAAATGTTGATACTTGTACTAGACAGACAGACAGACAGACAGACAGATAGA
>NW_024617845.1:0-1485 GCF_008729295.1 Plectropomus leopardus | reverse complement strand
GATGATGGTGATGATTATAGTGATGATGGTGGTGATGATGATGATGAAGATGGAGATGATGAAGATGATAGTGTTGATGATGGTGATGATGATGTAATGATGATGATGGCGATAATGAAGGTGGTGATGATGAAGATGATGACGGTGATGATCTCGATGATGAAGATGATGACGGTGATGATGTCAATGATGATGACGGTGATGATAAATCTCAAAAAAAAGGATTTGGGCTTTTACTGCATGATGCTCTTGTGTACTTTAACTGCGTTTACTACATGAAGCTGAGAATTCTTGTGTAATTCTTTTGGCATGATGCTGCAGATACTTGTATACTTTTGCTGTTTGAGGCTTAGAACACTTGTGTACCTTTACTGCTGATGATTTAATGAAGCTGAAAATACTTGTGTACTTTTACTGCTGATACTTCTACTGCATGATGCTGCTTTTACTACATGAAGCTTGTGATACTTGTGTACTTTTACTGCCTTTACCACATGAAGCTGAAAATACCTACATACCCTCTACAGCTGATGCTTTAACTGCATGCCGCTGCAGATACTTGTTTACTTTTACTGCATGAAGCTGATCATACTTGTGAACTTTTACTGCTGATACTTTAATGAAGCTGAAAATACTTGTGTACCTTTACTGCTGATACTTTAATTAAGCTGATAATGCTTGTTGACTTTACTGCTGATACTTGAACTCCATGAAGCTGAGAATACTTGTGTACTTTTACCACTACATGAAGCTGAGAATATTTGTGTTTTTTCCTGCTGATACTTTATTGGAGCTGAGAATACTTGTGTACCGTTACTGCTGATACTTTTTCTGTTTGACACTGAAAATACTTTTGCTATACTTTTACTGCATGCTTTTGAGAATACTGTTGTATTTTTACAGCTGATACTTTTACTGCATGAGGCTGATAATACCTGTATACTTTTACTGCTTTTACTGAATGAAGCTGATGATATTTGCGTACTTTTACTGATGATACTTGTACTGCATGAAGCTTCAGATACTTGTATACTTTTACTGCATGAAGCTGCAGATACTTGTATACCTTTGCTGCAAGAAGCTGAGAGTACTTGTGTACTTTTACTACATGAAGCTAATAATACTTGTGTACTTTTACTGCTGATACTTTTACTGCATGAAGCTGCAGATACTTGTATACTTTTACTGCAAGAAACTGAGAGTGCTTGTGTACCTTTACTGCTGATACTTTAACTACACAAAGCTGAAAATACTTGTGTACTTATATGACTGAGGTTAAGCTGAAAATGCTACTTTATCTTTATTATCTTTGATAATTTATTGGTACCTTTGTACTGTCTGTGTGTGTGTGTCTGTGTGTGTGTCTGTGTGTCTGTGTGTGTGTGTGTGTGTGTGTGTGTGTGTGTCTGTGTGTGTGTGTGTGTGTGTCTGTGTGTGTGTGTGTGTGTGTGTCTGTGTGTGTGTCTGTGTGTGTGTGTGTCTGTG
>NW_024617844.1:0-1126 GCF_008729295.1 Plectropomus leopardus | reverse complement strand
GAATGTTCACCTGATGTTTTCTGAACGTTAGGATTAAACGCGGATCACAGGTCGGCTCTGCGGGACGGCGCGGGGGCGTTTTGGCGTCAGGTCGGGATGATGACGTCGAGCAGGGACTGTAATTATCTCAGATTTGGAGGATTTACCTCCCTGAGTCAGCCGTGATTTTCAGATTAAAGGTTTTGGCGGGAAGATGCAGCTCTCACAGGAAACATCCGACTGGAGCAGCTCAGGAGGTCCGAACCTGGAGGGTCTGGACCCGGAGGTCTGGACCTGGGGTCTGGACCCGGAGGTCTGGACCTGGGGTCTGGACCCGGAGGTCTGGACCTGGGGGGTCTGGACCCGGAGAACTTTAAACCGGGGGAGTCAAAGTCAAACATTTTCAGAATAAAACGCTGATCGATAAAATGCGTCTGGACCTCTGCAGGAAAAAAATACCAAATATTTTTAAAGATGTTTTCTTTTAGAAAAAAAAACATATTTTAGAATTTTTGGCTTTTTTAAAAATGATAAAAATGATATTTTAAAAATGATATTCTCCTGGATTCTTTCTTTAAACGTTTTGGCCAGGAGTTTTTGATTGTCCTTTTTGCTCATTTTTTTCTTCCTTTTTAAAAAATTACTTTTGGTGATTTATTTTTAAGAAAACGTGCCATTCAAGCCTGCAGTTTCGTGGGTTTTAAAGGTGTATTTTCTTTAAAAGAAAAATGTTCTTTTATCTTTTAAGAATTTTTGACATTTGTTTTCCTTTTAATATTTTTAGTGTTTTTTTAATTTACTTTTTGGCAATTTGTTTTCTTAAATTATTTTTGAAGTGATTAAAAAAATGTTTTCATATTTTTTGGATGTTTTATCTTTTTATTGTATTCTTTATTAACCTTTGGTCATTTTAAAACATTTTTGATCTTTTTCTCAAAAATGAAAATTTAATTAAAAAAAGAAAACGCACAAAGGAGGCTCAGCCAGTGCTGACTCGATTCCTGCTGGAAACGCAGCGACGAGTCAACCGTGTCGCGTAAAAAAGAAAATGTAATTTGTTTGAAAATGTATTTAGAAGAATGTCCCAACATGATAAATGGTTTTATTATAATGTAAAAAAAAATCACGTTAAACGAAGTATCAGCTG
>NW_024617843.1:0-1135 GCF_008729295.1 Plectropomus leopardus | reverse complement strand
TTTGTTGTTGTAAAAATTAAAATTCAATAAAATGTGAATTACAAAAAAAGAAATAAAGTATCTTTCAAAAGAGTTGCTGCTTTGCTTGTTTGGGAGACTTTTAGAAAACTTTATCATATTAATTAAGAAAAGTCTGAGGAACATTTGTTTTCCACCAAGAATTTTATTTGACCTTCTGATCTAAATTTTTTGGAGGAACAAAAACAATACAAACCTATCAATCACTGCCAATGAAAAGACCTTAAAAAAATATGAAAAATAAACAACAGCAATCATAACACACAACGAATAAATGGATGAATAAGATTAAACAAAATACATTAAAATTTGGAGATTAATACGTTTTATAACAAAATCATTGTAGGTAATTGTAAATAATTTGTGTATTGGGGCCCATTCCATGAAACAGACAAAAGGCCAATGTGATGGCAAAAAATAAAATAAATAAGTAATAGTTGTAAATACTTGTAATAAATCAGTGTTCAGGGAGGACCCTCAGTGTTTTGCAGACTGCTCTGTGTGTTCTCCCGTCAGCCTCCTGTCCTCCTTCAGCGTGGCCTCAGTGAACTCCTGCTTCACCCTCTGCAGCAGCTCTGGACGCAGCAGCACATCCAGGGCCGTCATCACCAGAGCCTTAGCCGTCCTCAGGGTGAAGAACTGAGCTCTGTCATCACCTGAGACAAAACCACAATCACACTGTCAGGCATGCATGTATCAGCACACGTTACACACTGATACTTTTCAAACTAACAAACTGCAACATGGCAATATTTCAGCATTTTTTAATATTGTCATAGCCACATGTAACATACCAGCAGCAACAGTGTATTCCTCAGTGTGGTTCAAAGCATTAGAACCAATGTAGAAGTATGGATGGATACCAGGAACCACAAACGATACATTGCCAAAGTCTGTGGAGCCTGATAACAGAGAGGAGACTGAGGTGGTTAACAAAATCAAGAATTTTATACATTTTATGCATATTGTATTTGCACATTCTCAATAAGGCCCTCTTACAAATTAAGCATTTTGGAATGAAGACATGGGATATAATCAGGTGAAAGGAGCAGAGCATTATATGGACATCATTCAGAGTATTCATCTCTGTTCAATCTCTTTTGGGGGGGGGGGGGGG
>NW_024617842.1:0-2550 GCF_008729295.1 Plectropomus leopardus | reverse complement strand
AGGGAAAATCGAGTGAAAAACTTTATTTATAGTTATCAAAATTTCACCTGTATTTAAACCTTTGAGGCTTGAGGCTTGGTTTGAGCTCTTTTAAAAACATGGGAAAAAAGGCAACGAGCAACTTTTTTCAGTACTGTTTTTCAATAAATTTCTTTTATTTTTTTTTAGTTTCTTTTTCTATTTTTTTTCTTTTTTTTTTTAATTTTCAGATTATTTTCTTGTACCTTTTACTAATTTCATGCAAATTCTTTTGTTGCTCATTGCCTTTCTCCCATGTTTTTGAAAGAAACTACAAAGGGGTTAACACTCAGATCAGCCATATGAGAGCATTCTGCGCAGAGAATATATTTTGTCCTATGAGCAGCTGTACATCAAAAGGCTTTTTTGTCTCCAAGGTGTGTGCTCTATGCACGCAGAGCTATGCATCTCTTTAAAGTGGCCATCTTTTATGCCTCTACTTAAGAGATGTTTAGCTCCTTTTCCTCTTCCTTCAGCCACCGGTGGGAAAGCCCTTTGGTATGATAAATTATGAAGTCTTCCCCCTCTTCGTTTCCCTTTCCTTTTTCCCATGGAACGCTGCTAGTTTTAATTAAAGCACTTCACCTTGCTTGTTTAAAGGCTATCACGAGCCCCATGATAACTTTGAGAGTGTGTGAGCGAGAGGGAGATGGAGCGCAGGGCTTTGGATAACACAAAGCATTTAAAACCGGCCCTGGCGAGTTCATATTAATTTGGCTTATCTCTGAGAATAAAAAAAAAAAAAAAAAAAAATCCAGGTAGAAGTGAGACAGATCCCAGGATTTAATGAGCTCAAAATGTAAAGTCAATGTCAAAACACTTTTTTTCCTCCTTAACTTTATTCCTCCTGTGGGGGGGGGGGGGGGGGGGGGGGACTTGTCTAAGCTAAAAGCCAAACAGTAAGATCAGTGTTTCAGGGGTAACTAGTATTAGCAGGGATTTCAGGCTTGTTTGACACACCGCGCTGAAGGAATGGCTTAAAATAGACGGCGGCAGGTAGAGGAGGTACGCGGCGGGAGAATGAGCGAGAGACAGGAAGAGAGGGAAGGCTAATACCTGGGCTTCACTCCGCTTTGTCGCCCACTGATAGGAGAACGCTCCGAGGATGTTGCCGCTTTTCAACCTAATCGCTCTTTTCTATCCCCATCTCTCTTTCCATCATTGACTTATTTCTCGGAGTCGCTCTGATTGCCCCCCCTCCCCTCTCTCTCTCTGGAACACACCTACCCACCTGCCCACCCACAGTCCTCCCTCTGAGGTGTTTGCCTGCCCGTCTGCCAACAGCTAAGTATTTGTATAAGTCTGTGACAGGTGCATGCAAGTTGACGGCAGGTGGGGTGTGTGTGTGCGGGGGGCGCGCAGGAGTTGAGGGAGGTGATAGCATCAGCGTTCTCTGTCTCTCCCCCACTTTTTAAGGCGATGGGTGAGTGTCTCAGGATGACTCTTTTAACATAAGCCTCTTCTGAACTGTAGTTTTAGTACTTAACACCCCACTCTTCAAACCAAATCCCAAACGAGAGGCTTGGAGTTTAAAAAGAGAGAAAGAGAGAAAAAAAGGACTTGATATCATAATATGTAACTTTGCAGGCTGTATCCTCAGTGTAGCGGTGCAGGAGGGTAGCACTTATTAAGCATGCACACCGGGTGCGAAGAGCCTGTTATTGTATTGATTTTCCCGATATAGAGTGAAACCTCATTTGTTTCAGTGCACAGTGCAAATATGTTTTATTCTTGTTTTGCCTCATATAAATCATGCAACATGCATTTTTCCTGCTGTTCGCGTTTCTTGATAAGGCGCTGTTTGTCGGGGCTGTAAGAGATCTTAGTCTTTCCATTTTGCAGCAGGAGAGCAGCACTTGACTGCAGCCTCTCACACACTGTACTTCACTGCCACAACATGTAACTAAACTCACACTGATGACTTTTTCTGTCATCCTCAAATCAGTTCAGTTCAATACTTTCCAATACAAATACTTCATTCAAGCAAGATTCAAAGGCCAGTTAAGGTGAGTGTGAAAACACCACAACAAAAAGGCCACAACTAAAATATCCGTAATACACTAAAAGACAAGAGCAACATAACATGATGTGCATGCAGTAGATACACTGTAAAATCTGACAAGTTCATTTTACTTAAAATAATCTTGGAAGCCCTAACCCTCAAAAAAGGAAAGTAAATGTAACTTAACTTATTTTGGTTACACTTAATGAATTTTTACTTATCTCATTAAGTTTACTTAAAATGTAGCTGTATTTACTTAATTTTGTGAAGTTGCTGAAACTTAACAATGGCAAGTGTAATTAACTCATTGAGTGCCATTGATGTATATATACGTCAAAGTGTGTTTCGGCGGCTGGCACAAGGGGGTGCTCTCACGCTCCCTGTGTGTAATTTTGGGGCTGCTGGGATTCGTAGTTGTTGTACAAAACATGAAGTGGAGTAGCTGGGATCAGACAGCAGAGCGATCGTTACGGAGGTGATTCAAAACTACAGCAACGAAGCTACATCAATTCAATATTGGCATAAAATGC
>NW_024617841.1:0-1590 GCF_008729295.1 Plectropomus leopardus | reverse complement strand
CCTTACTATAGCCTTACTTATTTTGGGTCATTTTTTCGACATGCCATTATTTGTTGTTTTTTGCTGTTTTTGCAAACTTCTATGCCATGGCGTGTCTCGGTGCGCAATTTTATGCAGTTTAAAGTTGTTTTTAGCTGTTTTTGAAACACGTCATTTTGTGACGTTTTTCGCCTTACTATAGCCTTGCTTTTTGGGTCATCTTTTCCACATGCCATATTTTGTTGTTTTTCGCCGTTTTTGCAACATTGTTTGCCATGGCGTGTTTCGGTACGCTATTTTATGCAGTTTAAAGTTGTTTTTTAATGTTTTTGAGACCAGTCATTTTTTCAAGTTTTTCGGCTTACTATAGCCTTGCTTTTTTTGGGTCATTTTTTCAACATGCCATTTTTTGTTGTTTTTCGCCGTTTTTGCAAACTTCTATGCCATGGCGTATCTCTGCACGCTATTTCATGCAGTTTAAATTTGGTTTTACCTGTTTTTGAGACACGTCATTTTTTGACATTTTTCGCCTTACTATAGCCTTGCTTTTTGGGTCATTTTTTCGACATGTGATATTATGGTGTTTTTGGCTTTTTTTTGCAACGTTCTTTGCCATGGCGTGTCTCGGTACGCTATTTCATGCAGTTTTAAGCTGTCTTTGGGACATGTCCTTTTTTGAGATTTGTCGCTTTTTTTGCTTGTTTTAGCATGTTGAAAAAATGGCCGAAAACTGCATAGTATAGTATATCGAAAAATGTCAAATTTTTACACGTCCCAAAAATGGCTGAAAACAACATTTTGTATCTCAGAGAGTAGCGCCATAGCATACAAAGTAGAAAAAAGGGCCAAAAACACAATAATTTGATACTTTTATCTATAACATCCAGAAAATGAACTGATAGTGTTTTTCTTTTCTACAGACTGAAGCAGCAGGAGGAGCGGTTTGGCCCCTCCTCGTCCCTGTGTGGTCCTGCCCCCCCTCAGAGTGTTAATGAGAGTGCTGACGAACACCTGAGTCGCCTTTTGGAAGAGAGAGACACTTTGTTGAGGACTGGTGTCTACACCCATGAAGACAGAATCATCGCTGAGCTCAACAGACAGATACAGGAAGCCATGAGGGACAGACAGAATCTCTGATTACCTGACAAATTCTGCTGAGCTCTGACGTTATTTTCATACTTTTAACTGATGTGAGCGAGAGATTGCTCACCTTTACCAAAAAATTATGTAAAATTTACATGGTCAGTAGTTTGAGGGTTTTGGTAGTTTTTAGAAAGTGATGAGTTTGTGTACCGTCTGTGAAGTATCAATGATGAGGTGTGTATCTGACAGCAGGTGGTGCTGCAGCCTCAGAGACAGACACTCCTCTGACCTGCACAAGCTGAAATATTAATTTATTTTCTGTGTTTGTCTGCAATAAATTATTTTTCATGAAACCAACCGTGTAAATTATTATTTCTTATTGTATGATATGGTGCACCTCTACAAGCTATAATATGTCATTTTCATCCATTTTTGGAACGTAAGAATTTGACATTTTTGCCATGTCGTGTCACGGTACGCTATTTCATGCAGTTTAAAGTTGTTTTTAGCTGTTTTTGAGACATGTCA
>NW_024617840.1:0-1489 GCF_008729295.1 Plectropomus leopardus | reverse complement strand
ATAATTTTGATCTCTTTAAATGTTTTTGTTTGGACATTTTTCCAAAGTATGAAAAAAAGCTGTCCATACCAAGCTTCATTTCTGCAGTGAAACTGACGTTCTGTTAAGTGAAGCTATATAGCAGAATTTCAGGAGCAGAACCACGCCTCTACCACGCCTCTTCCGGTTTAAATATCCTCCTAACCCGATCTTCCCCTTTCGTTCTTGTTATTCTGCACGAGCGTGTACCGACACACAGAGCTGTCCTCTCTCTGTTGACTGCGATTCGCCCACTCTCTGTACCCGTCGGATGACAACCTGTTCGGACAAAGCCGGGATGATCACCCTCAGCGTCTCCATCTGGCCGTGCAGGCGTCCTTGGGGTCTGACGCCGACAACTTCTCTGTCGCATCCGAGCCGGTGACGCCGACCTCGGCAGTGCAACTGGTCGCCAGCCCCTCGGTTCCCTCTATGATCCATGTTCCACCCGGCTCCTCTCTGCTCACCATAAAGACGTACAGCTCGGTCGATGATTCCTCTGCATCTCCTGGTCCGCCACCCTCAGTGGAAAGAAGATGTCGCGGTCACCCCCGTGCAGCCCTGCGCCGCCGCAGTTCTTCCACTCCATTGTCGCAGAGGATGGTGACGGCCTCCCATTGTCACGACCCCGCTGGCTCGGTGGCTCGCCGTCAGTTGTGGCGTCACCACGCTCAAGCGAGGTCTTCCTATTGCCGGCTGCCTTCGAAGATGTCCGACTGGACGATAGTCAACATTCAGCGGGCACTGAGGGACCGGGGAATACCATTTTGCAGCACTAACATCAAAGCTGGACTTTTTGACATCTGGACAACTGAGTGCCGTGGCCGCTCTGTCAACATTGGCGCTCTTCCAGGTGACGTCATCGCGGCAGCTCCCGTTGTGCGCCATGACCTCAGCACCTTTGTTAAAGGGCCAGTTCGTCTTCAATCACGTCTGTGAG
This sequence comes from Plectropomus leopardus, assembly GCF_008729295.1. Classification (NCBI taxonomy): domain Eukaryota; kingdom Metazoa; phylum Chordata; class Actinopteri; order Perciformes; family Serranidae; genus Plectropomus; species Plectropomus leopardus. The sequence goes on along the minus strand of NW_024617840.1, from coordinate 531 downwards.
ACTGGCAGACTGTGCTGAATAGGAAGCGGGGACGTGCTGCCTCAGGCAAGTCGCGGGGCGCCGGGGCTGCAGCAGTCGCTTCACCTTGGTCCCGCCGGCCGTGGAGGTCAGGTTTGCCTGAGACGTCCGATGTGTCGGTGGCGCCCTCCCACTCACACCAGCTCACCTCACCTGGGATTCTCGATGCCGCGTTGCCTGCACCCTCGACTGTTCTCCCTCCTCAATTTGAGAAGCCCGCTGATGTTGGACCGCCTGGCACCGGGATGCCGGTGCCACTTAGTGCTCTTCCTGGCCATCCGCAACAGCTCCGTCCCCTTGGGGCATCTGGCACCTGGCTGCCAGTGCCCTCTACTGCTCAACCTCAGCATTCGTTTCACGATGGGATTTCTGGCACCAGGATGTCAGTGCCCCCGGCTGCGTATGCTCGACAATCGCACCACTTCGCTCTCGCTGGGGCACCCTGCACCGAGATGCCGTTGTCGGTGCCCCCGGCCGTGCAATCCCAGCCACTGCACCAGTTCGCTCTCACTG
>NW_024617839.1:0-4486 GCF_008729295.1 Plectropomus leopardus | reverse complement strand
GCTGTTGTGCTACGGGGTTTCCTCCACATCCACGCCGAGTGACGTCAGCTTCGGTTCGTTGCTTTGATCTCCCTCCAGAGACTGTGTTGTGGGTTCCGACCCGAAGAACGAACTGTGTGCTGAATTACCTCATCTTGCTTCGTGTCTGAATTGTGTTGGTCTAAATAAAAGTCATTACCAACTAATCCTGGTTACGGTTGTACTGCATCTGGGTCCTTACCACACCCGTTACATCTATGTTGGACAGATTACAACTCTGTGTTGAGTGAATAACAGTTCTCTATTAAGGAAAAATACAGCTCTATGTTGTGCGAAATACAACTCTATTTTAAGTTAAATTAGGGTAGTTTTCATTTTATGCTTTATAGAGTAAATTATCATCACGTAGAGTAGAATATAAACACAGAATAGTGTAAAAAATAACTCTGCCATGAGAGTACATTTTACTCTTACTCTTACTGTTTAGTTTTAGTTGTTTTTTTTTAGACTAAAATTTTATTCAATTTGAGTAAAATTTACTTTCAAAATTTACTTTGTATCCCTCTGCATCTGCTATTTAGGTTCTGGGATGTCACTACTGTGATGTCAACAAATGCACATGGTGGGATGACGCTGCGTGTGCTTATGTTTAGGCAACGACAGCACATGGCAACTAAAGCAGGAACATCAACTAACATGCTGGTACATGTCCACTCTGTTGTAATGAAATATCAATTAAAATAAAAATCTTTCAGAAATCGAAATGTATTTGTTAAACAGTACACAGTCACCTTGCTAACTGAATCATGTTGCTCACTGAAGGTCTACCATGTGCTCATTAAATGCTAACATTAGCCAAAAATGTCCACCCTGTCGGCGAGCCTTCCATGACAGGGTGGACATGGCTTGTGAGAGGAAGGACATGCGCATAGTTTATGCCACATGCTGATAATGTTACACATATTACAACAGCTATTACACACATTTTATACACATTTGAACAGTGCATGCTATAGAGTGGCCAATATGGACTTTTTGGCGATATTGGTATCAGCAAGCATAGTTTGATAAAGCAAGCCTAGTTTACCTGGACCACCAATTAAAGTGTATAAGGGAACATTTTCTATTGTCTTTTTCAAGAACGAGCTCAAAAGGAGCTGAGATAGCAAGGACATATCGGGAACGGTTGCTCACTGAAGAAACTGACAGTGAGCAGTTTCTGAAGAACAAAGAATGAAGAACTTGCATAGGAGGTTTCTCTCTGAGCAAATTGGCAACGTGTCATATACCTCACTTTGTTGTCTCAGACCCTTTTGGGTCCTCTGACCGTGACACATGTCTGTGCAAAAAACATGTGAACTTGCAATTCATGGCCAATGCCTTGCAGAGCCAAGGGTTGCTGTCCTCAAGAAACATTGAGGAAATGTCTGAAGCAACCATGTGTGACCCGAAAGCCAAGGTCTGTGCTTACGGTGAGTGCAGTGAATGCCTCCTAACTTGTCACCCAATGCTGAAAACTCCTGGGGAAGAAATCATTTGTTTATCTCAGTGGATGACAGAGAAGATCTCAAAGGATGAGAGAATCACAGTGAAAAGGGAGATAACAACAACGGAGAATGACCTTAACTCAGATTTGCAGGCTTCTCCATTTTAGGTGCCATGTCTTCAACATTAAATGGCAGCTAGATGCCTACAGGGAGTTCAGGAGGAGCCTAAAGCACGAGTCCCTCTTGCATATAGATTTTAGCGAAAATTACATTACATTAATTCATGCAAGTACAGTGAAGAAATACAATCTGTGCAATTTGGAGGCTCACACCAGCAGGCCAGTCTGCACACTGGAGTACTCTACACCACTGGTGAACAAGCACCGCACACCTTCTGCTCCATATCACGCTACAGAAGACATGACCCTGTGGCCATCTGGGCCCACCTTGATCCAGTTCTGAAGGTGGTGAGAGAACGACACCCCCAAGTCAGCATACTTAATTTTTTTAGCAACAGGCCTGCAACGCAGTATCGACAAAAGGGAAATTTCTTCTACCTCTCAACTGAACCCTACAAGTATGGCTTCAAAGACATAACGTGGAATTTCTTTGAGGCTAGTCATGGGAAGGGGGCACCAGATGGTGTGGGTGGGGCCTTCAAGAGGTCAGCAGACCGGATTGTGGCCCATGGAGGAGACATCCCTGATGCCCTGAGCTTGTATGACAAGCTGATAAGCCTGGGCACTTCTGTCGAGCTGTTCTTTGTCCCAGAGAGGGATATTAGTTGTGTCCCAATTCAGGGGCTGCATCCTTCGGAGGCTGCATTCAAAGGCCGATTACGTCACAGTGGTGCGCGAAGGCTGTCCCATTTGGTCACAATTCGAAGGCTCCTCCTTACGCAGCCCAAAAATGCGGCGTTCTTTTCCTTCTTTTTGGAGGACACATCGTTACTATCCTTCGCAGCCTTCCATTTCCCAAGATGCCTTGTGCGCCCGCGATCTTCAAAAATAATTGTCATAATGGAGGCACAGAGCGGAGATCGGAGCGTTGTTTTAACTTAATGTGGGTTTTTTACTTATTTGAAAATCAAACGATATGTTAAACTTAGAGGGACTTTAAAATCTCATAATTTCATTCATAATACGTGATGTTAGTAATTCTAACACGTAGCCACCTAGCATACTAACTATGGGAATGTAGAGCCAGCTCGGCGCTGTAGCCCTGCTGTCCTGCCAGCAACAGAGGAGAGCTCCGCCAACTGAGCGAGGGAGAGCTACGCCCGCTGAGCAAGGCTCTACTGCCCGAAGATAAATCAGCTTCTGACGTGGCCAGAGGCACTTCTCCTCCTCCTCCAGCAAAATTTAAACAAAAAAAAATAAATATAAAAATAAAATAATTTCTTTGCTTTAGTACCCCCCCCGTCTCTTTCTCTTTCTCTCTCCCCCTCTCTCTGTCTCTCTCTTTTTCTCTCTCTCTCTCTCTGGCGAGCCTTGACAGCAGGAATCAACTGACGTGCGGGTAAGGGCGGGAACATCTGGTGACGCAACCAAGAAACCCTCCGAAGGCTAGACTGTCCCAGTTAACAACCGATGATGCAGCCTTCGGAGGTGCCCCCGAAGGAGTTGCCTTCGTAGACCGTGTAGGCTGCATCCTCCGAAGGATGCAGATCCTGAATTGGGACAATTCAACCATTGAATCAAAGACTGAGGTAAAAGTTAGGGGACGATTGCTTTTACCTCAGTGCACCAATGCACCCCATAGTCCTTGTGCCGCAGTTTCAGGTCCCTGTCCCCCCTCTCCCATCCAGATTACAGACTAGCTTTGTCAAATCTGATCCTTTCGTGTGTTGTGGTCAAGTAAAGTGCATTAATATTTGATTTTCTACCCCTTCACTATAGGTACCTGCAATAGCTGTCGTAAAAGGCACAATGAGAATTCACCAAGCTATCAGTCTGACACCTGGCCAGATGAAATACTGGGACATTTCATGTCTGTGTAGGAGGGAGGAAGGTGTTTTGGACTGCCCCTGCATCTTCAAGAGGTCACTCTAGCTAATGCTCCTGTTTCATCTGATGAGTCCCCAAGATGTGGAAAGACACCAGATAACCCTAGGAGACCAGAAATGATTGAGGTAAAGCACATTGGAGAGTGGTGCGTCATTAATTTGACAATGAAACATACCCAGGTGTCATCATGGATGCAGAAGGGCACAGTATGAAAGTTAAGTGTATGCACCACAATGGCATAAACAAGTTCCATTGGCCAAGTCTCCGGGAGGACATCTGTTGGTACCATGACTGGCAGGTACTTTGCCTAATACCAGAACCACAAGCTCTGAACAAGCGCTCTGTAAAGATTGAAGCGTCTGCTTGGAAGTATGTGGAACAGCAACTGCAGAATTGAGCCATGTCTCTGCAGAAAGGGAGATACTGTTTGGGACATGATTTATATTTTTAGGTGCATCCCCTTTCAGGTTGACCACATTCAGCTCAAACTTGGTAACAAAAGCTGCTTTAAGACCTTTATGATGCCTCCTTGTGAAGATCATATGTTTTCAATAAACGCAGTTGTCGTGGCAATGCAGAATTTGCCACCAAACAGGAAGCCGCTGTATAATTTACAATAACCCATTGGCCACAAATTTAATGGGTGTGATTAGGAGGTTGTGGACCATAACACATCAACGTGTGATACTCAATGTGCCACCTACTGGCAACAGGAAGTTGACCTTGTATTAATTAATTATTAATTATTCTCTGATTTACATGCAGTTTACATGGTTTGGTGTAGACCACAATGACTTAGATTTTGTATTGTCTCCAGTATCACCTAGTGGTTATAAAAAGTACTACACCGTGTGAAATATCTCACTCAATGGTCCACACTCTCTGCGTGCATTTTCCGCCTTTAACTAAAATTAAAGATCGGGACAGTTGGAGTCATGCCAGTAACCCCGACTTGCATGGGGATCCGAGGTCCCGTTCATTGCTGCTTGCAGCTTTAATTATTATAATTATTAT
>NW_024617838.1:0-1338 GCF_008729295.1 Plectropomus leopardus | reverse complement strand
TGTGAGTTTACCTTTGACATGTGATGCGTTACAGAGTACCTGTCTCTGTTCAAATGTAATAGTTGTGTAGTTAATGTTTTGTCTTCAATCCTTTTTGTAAAAACATTTGACTCGAATATGACAACAAAATAAAACCAGAATTTTGATCCTGACTTTATTCAAGATTTATGTTCTGGACATTTAATTCCTAAAACATGGATTTTCTTTTGGCTTTTGACAGTATTTTCTGATTTAAAAAAGATAAAAACCGAGTCTGAAACCTGTCTTTATTCATGCTTCATGTTCAGATATCTCTTCTAGAAACAAATGTAAACTCCATAATTCATAATATAAAGTTTTCTTTCCAAAAACTTGTACGATGAATAAAATAATTGTCTTAAAATAAGTAACTGGGGACTCTTTCTGCTGATATCTGAGTGTTAAAATTTTAACCCAAATCACCATCGTGTGAGTGTTTATGGAGTCAAAACAAAACAACATAATCAGATTTCAAAGCTTTATTACATTTTAATTTTTTACATCCATAATGCAAATACATCATCATCTTCTTCTCTATTATTCTTTAAATGCACAAAAAAAGCAAAACAAATCATGACGAGTAATATGATGCCTAACGCAGGTTCAAAGTGAGTTCATGCATTTATTATTATGATTATTATTAATAACATTTTGTTTTTTTGCAGCTATTATCGTCACTACAGGAAGCTTCTCAGTCAGTTCTCAGAGAGCTGACTTTTTTATTTTAAGCCGAGGAGTTTTATAATACAATTTATCCGATAAAGATCCAATTATTCTGTGTTAAAAACACTTTCTGTAACGGGCTAAGCCTCTAAAAGTTAATTTAAACTGAGATAAAGTGTCCACGTCAGGCAGATTACGGGTTATAATCTGAACCTCCTTCCCTCTGGGTCACAGGATGGTTTCAGCGCACGAGTCGAAGAAGCGAGCGCTGAGTTTTTCATCAAAGTCTCTGCGTGTTTCAGGTGGAGGCCGCCGCTGCTGATGGGGGGGCGAAAGGCGGCGGCGTTGTTGTCTGGAGTAGAAGCCCGACTCCTCGCAGTCCGAGTCCACCTGGATGCTGACCTGGGGGACGGGCGGGCGCGGCGGCGGCAGGTGTGACGGAGCGTCCCCGGGGGCGAGGCTGGAGGTCTGGGAGTGGGCAGGTGAGTCTGGGCAGGAGATCTTCAGGTGCAGAGTGATGCTGTGAAACCAGCCAGGTCACACTTTTACTCTCCATCTCACACACACACACACACACACACACTTTTTTTATGTGCAGCTACATCAAGTAAAAGTTCTTGTAAATACTTTCAGAAATACTACCTTAACCTCCAGGGA
>NW_024617837.1:0-2184 GCF_008729295.1 Plectropomus leopardus | reverse complement strand
ACCTCGTCTGCTATATCTGTTTGTCATGACATCTTGTTGTGAATTTGCGCTCAAATAGACAGTTTGCCATGAATACATACTAAGTAAAAGTACACACTTGGCAGTTAAGTGTGTGTAGGTTTACAGCTGGGTAGTTAAATCTACAACAGTGCATCATATTTTATAAGATCTTTGCATGTTTGTAGCGTGGCTGTCCTGTGAGAACCGCATATCTCTAAAAAGTCTACTTTTTGTGAGGTTTTTGAAAAACAGCTCTTTTTTCGGCTTTGTGACGATGCATTTTCCAGTCATCGAAGAGGGTTTTTTAGCGTTTAAAAAGCAAATTAAAATCTAAGCAGAAATAGAATAAAATAATTATTAGTCTGTTTTATTTAGCTCTACCATGGATTAAAAGAGCTCCAGTCAAAGCTCAACTATGTGGAAATCTTGATGGAAATCTTGTATTCTTGTTTGTTTTATGTAGGGTAGTCACCACATATGATATGTCAGTATTCACTATAAACGTGATATTTGAAAATTAAATATTGATATAATGTGAATAATAAACATATGATAATGAGGGCTGGGACAATATGGTATTGTCAATTTTAAGTATTGCAATTTTTCAAGTATTTTACGATTTGATATAACGATTTATTGCCATTTCTGTTTACTTTCTAAAACCATACCATATGAAAAAGTGAAATCATAGGCTTCTGGAGACTATACTGTATATCATGATATATGTATATGTATTTCCAAAAAATAGTTTAATTGCTATTTCGGGTGGATTTTGTGGAGTTATGGTTACAGACTCTCCGGCTCCCTACACTCATATTTGAGTCTATTTTTTTTGCAGACAAATAGAAACAAAATGCAAAATAAGCACATTTAAAAATGAATTTTTCGATGGAAACAACTTCGTTTGTTTCCATCGCACTTTGGCGCAGTTTGTTTTTATCCATACAGCAACTTTTCCACCTCAGCCAAGCTAAACTGTAAGGGCTTCATTGGGCAACAGCAATAAATTCCACCCTGTATATTCCCACAGGTATACCGAGCACAAACACACACACACACACACACACACACACACACACACACACACAGACAGTGTTTGATTAATGCATAACGGGGGCCTCTCGGTGCTGTATACAGCCTGGTGAAAGAGCTCTTTATTGCTTGATATGAAGGTATTTTCTCTCTCTCTGTCTCACACTCACACACACTTACAGCTGTTCATTATGAGCTACTTGTGATGAGAAACCGTCTTGTTAATTATCTGCCAAGAGAGCGCATGTGGATCTCCTGCTTCACTGTCTGTACTGATAACTGTGAGGAAGTTAGATGTTTGTTGGATTTGAAGCTGCTGTTTTGTGATGTTTAAGCTGATATTTCTTTAATTCTAATATTTTTGAGTAATTAGTCAGAAATGCGGGGGAATAAGGGAAGGGAATATCTTAAATGCATGCTCCAAAGATCTTGAACTTTTAGACAAGCAATTGAAAATATGTCCACATTAAGTGTGTGGCGTAATTTTGTGGAGTAAAATAAATTTGACAGTTTTTATTTACTTATTTTAAGACATAGCAACTCTACCAAAAGTATATGAAGGAAAAGCTTTATCACACTGACTTGACTGATTGAAAATGTGCGGTGATGTAGTGTTGAGTGTTTGTGATGTGTGTATATGTTCCATAAAACTGATTGATTGTGTGCCAGAGTGCTTTTAAGGGACCTATGTGCATCATTAAGGGCTTTGTCCGACTGGTGGTATTGGACTTTAACGTGATTTTTTGGCACCAGTATGATGGCCTTATCTGCATCTTTGTGAACATGGCCAACAGATGTCAGAGCAACAGGTCTGCTTTCTCCCACCCTTCCCCTCTCTCCCTCTCTCTCTCTCTCTCTCTCTCTCTCTCTCTTTCTCTATTCTTCCTGCTTTAATGTCTCTCGCCACGGGCGCCTGAGGGAACAGCCTCTCTTGTTTCGTTTCTGTCGCCTTTATCATCAAGCAGCAGGAGGTCTGAAGACGACTTCAATAAGAACCTGCTGAGGAGGGGAGAGGCTTAGTGTGTGTGTGTGTGTGTGTGTGTGTGTGTGTGTGTCTGTGAGAGGGGTGATGTCTTTGTAGGTAAGCAGTGGTATTTTAGCTGTGGTCCGTCTCCATGGAATGCACAGGCTTCTGGGAAAAAACGCATTTGT
>NW_024617836.1:0-1140 GCF_008729295.1 Plectropomus leopardus | reverse complement strand
TGTTTTTGCTGTTTTAATTTTGCATTGTAAAGCTATGGGCTGCATGTTTTTTATGAAAGGTCTTATCCAAATGTGTTACATAAATAATAAAGTTGAGTTTGTGGTCCAAACTGAAAATATCTCCACAGTTATTGAAAGGATTGCTGAAAAATTCGGTTCAGATATTTCTGAACATGAGAGGATGAATTCTACTGACTTTGAGGATCCTCACTGACAAATGAAAAAAATCCACAACAGATTTTCACATCTGATTCGTGAGGAGGAAATTAATTTCTCATTCAATTCACTTCATCTTAACATGTTTAGGAGAAATAATAACACTTTGGACATATCCATTAATCAATAAGTCTTTAAAAAGGCAGAAAATATATCAAAAAACTATTTTAAATAAGCACAAAAGACAGGATAATTTAATCTTTTTTATGTTTTTGACCTTTTTCTTTAATGTTTAATCTATAAAATGTCCAAAAAAGGGAAAATTATCATCATCAATCTCAGAGCTCAATGTGATCATGTGATGATGACGAAAAGCAGCACATCCTCAGATTTAAGAGGTAAAAAATTTAGCGTTTGTGCTTTAAAAATTACAAATAATAAACGTACTTCCTCTGCAGCTGTAATTACAAGAAAAAAATGACACGAACACGATCCGTCTCTGCTGTCTCACCTCGTCTAACCTGGTCTGTAGAGTCACTCTCCCTCCTGCTCCAGGCATCCGGCTCAAAGCTGCCTCAATCTGAAGCACACGCACACACACACACACACACACACACACACACACACAAATAAAGGTTAATTATTTATTAACAAAAATAATTGTATTGATCCACCGACCGGCACACAACTAGCTGGGCATGAACTTCCTAAAATTAAGTCATTTTGAAATGACATCTGTGGCGATTAGTTGCACAGATACAAGGCCCTTTAACCCTTTGAAACCAAAGAAAATTGGCTTTATTTATTTCAAAAACATGGGAAGAAGGTAATAAGAAACTTAAGAAAAAATGACCCAAAAATTAGCAAGAAATCAGTGTCGAAAAAAAAAGCAAAAACAAAAAAAAGGGGATGACCTGAAAAAAAGTGCTTCAAATAATTATAATTCTGTAACACAATTTTAGTTACGCAATCATGATAATTATA
>NW_024617835.1:0-2098 GCF_008729295.1 Plectropomus leopardus | reverse complement strand
TATTCCCTGTCTTTAACACTGTGAGATAAGGCATTTGGGCCTAGGGAGGTCTGTGCTCTCCAAGTGTCCTTCTTGTTGTGCAGGTATTTGGTCATAAACCTAAGTATTGGACATATTAATAATTTGACCTGATGGTGGTGAAGAGTGACTTATCATGTTGTCCTAATCCATGTAGTAAATGCTGAGATATTTCACAGAACACATGAAAACCTTGACTGGTTTGCAGCATCCTTGTCTGCTCTCTTGCTGCCTTGCACTGAGATTGTTATCATGTCAGCAGAATGTGGTGGAATGCCCTAAGCGCTGCTCTGCCATGCGTGACAATTCAGTCTGATGAACTGCTTCAAGACTTGGGAAAGGCCAACGCCTTGATCTCTTTTAACTACATTCACTACCTTTTCCCCTGAATGGCTCTGTAGGGTTGCTGCTGCCTTTACACTGACACATTTCAGCTCAGGTGTGTGCGACACACAGGTCTGACACAAGATCCTCAAACAATGAAGGCTAAAAGGGGAAGAACAAGGAAATTACTTTACATTGTATTTTGTACAATGGCAAAACTCATAGTCCAGCTATGACTATTTTGTTATTTAAAAATAGTTTTACAATATGTAACTTTAGAAAGGTTCTTTTCTGTGCCGAAATACCGGAGCAGCCGAATCAGTTAGTGAGCTCTTCTAAAGGTGCCCTCTGATGCAGGGGTTAGCAACCTTTTTTATGATAAGTGTCACTTTACAAAGGTGAGAATGACTGGTGTGCAAGTGATGTTTGCTAATGAGCATGTAATTCATTTCAGATTTTGCACTGATACAATGTTTGACCTTGTTTGTAACAATAGAGCTGTTGGCCTATTTGTTCTAGATCCTCTCGCTCAGTTATATATTTATACATCCAAAAACATGTTGTGTTGTAACACTGGACAAAAAGGACCTGTATCCGGAAAGATCCAACAGTATACAAGTTTTTGGATCTGTCACATATACATAACATTTTCAGAGAGTATCCTAGAAGATCTGATGCATAGCAGATCCATAAATACGATGTTTTCTGTATATGATATCTGTGATACATCCGTTAGGATACTGGATCTGTATATCACAAAAATAGCAGATCTAGAAAAATACCACCACCAGATTTTCAGGCAACTGCAGATACAAAGGAATCTGATTGACATATTCAGGGATCTGCAATACTGTCTCACCTGGCCAAAAAATCGGATCATTTATGGTCGAGTAGGAAATCCTTCCACAAGCATGTTAGGGATTACATGTTATGTTAAAATTAAAATATTTTGTCAAAGATACTAATGTTGGGGGCACCCGGTGGCTAAGTGGATAGAACGGGTGCCCCATGCATGGAGGCTGTGTCCTCATCGCAGCGGCCGTGGTTAGATTCGGCCCTTTGCTGCATGTCATCCCCTCTCTCTCTCCCTCTTTCAGGCTTAACCTGTCCTGTGGAATAAAGGCATAAAAAAAACAAAAATAAAAAGATGCTAATGTTGTAATATTTATATATAGTATAATCTATTAAAAAATACAAAGTCAGGTGGCCCTTACCCCAAAAATCTTACAAAGACAAAGGAGCTTACAGCTAGCCTGAAAGATCCAGTGGTAATTTTATCCTTCACATATCCATAGATATCTGGGAAATAGCTCATCTGTCGCATATGCATCTGGATGTTGTCCTAATGCATATGCTATAAGATACCAGTCATACTGTATATTTCATGAATATTGCACTGATACATGTCATGATCCGGATTTTTCAGGGTCCAATCCTGTTTACGTGCAAACACAGGACCTTTATGCATTAGTTGTAGAGAGATGTCAGAGTGATGGAGCTGACACATAGTCAGAGCTCCAAGCAGTTAGAGCCTTGGTGCTTTGCCCAAGGCTCTAACTGCAACCAAACAATTTAAGTTGTTGCATTTACATAAGTTAGTACACACATAGTGTTTTTTCTGTTGTTGTTTAGACATTTAAAAAATTCTAAAAAAAAAAAAAAAGAAAAAAAAGCTTAAATTAAAAAAAAGTAAGTGTCATTTTTATTTTCTCTATTTGACCACCAGATGCCATTTAGAATTTTTTTTTTTTTTGTG
>NW_024617834.1:0-1053 GCF_008729295.1 Plectropomus leopardus | reverse complement strand
CGCTGCGTCGGTGCATCCCGCTGCGTTGGTGTGCTGTGAGCTGAGTCTGAGGAGCTGGTTTTTGTGTGGAAGGTGTTCAGGAGGACATAAAACATTTAAAGTAGCTCTTCTTAATGTTTTCGGCTCATTACCTCTGAACACAACACGCCGCCTCCTGATGGGAGCTCGCTCTATCGCCACTTCTGCTTTCTACTTTGATATTAATTACACGCGGGACGGGGAGCTTTTTGTACTTAATGACTTTTTAAAACAAATGAAATCTGTTTTGCTCCACATTGTTCTCTGTTGTATTTCTATATTTGTTTTCCCCGTTTTGTAAACTCCACATAACCTCGTCTTTGGGGTTTATGTGATAATTACTTTCTCGGAGAATCTCTGACTTATCTCTTCTGTTCAGTGGCCCATTTGTATTTCTATATTACTATACTGTGTCACGCTGATCATGAAATTAATTCAGAGTATATTTGTTGGAAACACGAGAAATGGAGTAATACAGTCGTTCTTTATTCAGCATGACACAGCATACGAAGACAAAGCTGCATCTCCTGCAGATAGTGGCACAAAAAGGGTGTTTTTCAAACGAGATGTCACCGCACAAAGAGCTCTTGTCTTTTACAGAAGATGTGTTGCATTTCCAGTGGAGATAAGGCACGAAAGGTTGATGTTTACTGACACAGATCGCTTGTTTCCAGCTGGAGGAGAGGCATGAAAAGTGGTTGTTTCTTACAGAGACATCACTGCATTTCCAGCGGAATAGTGGCATGTGAAGCTTTTTTTTCCAGCGAGGACAGTGGGCACTAAAGTGTTTTTGTATTGGGACACCGTTGCATGTCTGCTGGGAATAGTAAGAGAAAAAGGGGTGGTGTTTTACGATATGGATGAAAAGCAGTTGTTTTTTTACAGTGGCATTGCTGGATTTCAAACGGGGTTAGTGGCACAAAAAGCTGTTGTCTTGTACAGAAAATAGCTGCATTTCCTGTAATATTAGTCACACAAAGAGCTTTTGTTCTTCTCTGAGAGATCACTGTTTTTCCTGCAGGATGTGTTTTAACC
>NW_024617833.1:0-1559 GCF_008729295.1 Plectropomus leopardus | reverse complement strand
GTATCATGAAAGTAACATGAGAGTATCATGAGAGTATCATGAGAGTAACATGAAAGTAACATGAGAGTAACATGAGAGTATCATGAGAGTAACATGAGAGTAACATGAGAGTATCATGAGAGTAACATGAGAGTATCATGAGAGTAACATGAGAGTAACATGAGAGTATCATGAGAGTATCATGAGAGTAACATGAGAGTATCATGAGAGTAACATGAGAGTAACATGAGAGTATCATGAGAGTATCATGAGAGTATCATGAAAGTAACATGAGAGTATCATGAGAGTATCATGAGAGTATCATGAAAGTAACATGAGAGTAACATGAGAGTATCATGAGAGTAACATGAGAATATCATGAGAGTATCATGAGAGTAACATGAGAGTAACATGAGAGTATCATGAGAGTAACATGAGAGTATCATGAGAGTAACATGAGAGTATCATGAGAGTATCATGAGAGTAACATGAGAGTAACATGAAAGTAACATGAGAATAAGATGGGAGTAACAGGAGAACCTTGGAGGTCTTGGCATGGTCCAGGTACCAGAACTTGACGTGGCGGTTGCCGGCGGTAACGAAGTAGGAGCTGTCGTCAGAGAAGGAGACGGCCGTCACTTTACTCGACACCTTATTGGCTGCAACCACCACGTTTTTCTGATCACAACAAAGCAACAGAAACAACAGAAACAACAACGCACATCCGTTTGAAATCTGTAATCATCGTTGCAGCAGATTGTTCGTCAGGCAGTCTATCAGCCAATCACACAATCACACCATCAGCCAATCAGACGGCAGCTCTGTTACCTTCCAGTTCCAGACGTTGACCATCATGTCGTGCTGGTAGCCCACGCTGACGATGTATTTCCCGTTGGGAGAAAACGCCACGCAGGCAATTCCATATTTATGTTCCTGCAGCTCGGCGACCTGCAGACGCTCTGACACGTCCCAGACTCGAACCGCCGGCATGTGACCGCTCTGAGGGACGAAGAAGAGGAGGAACATTAAAACAAATACACACGTCAGCGGCTGTGGTAACAAAAATTTTACATATTTTACTGACTTTCTGCAGGATCACTACAGCTGACAAAATAACTGGATTACTTTTATAGACTCTGTCCACCTTTTTCTAATGCATGTGAAAATAATTAAATAAATAATAAATGATAAAAAAAAATTAATAAAAAATGTATCAGTCAGAATTAGGACTACTTTATAGATTCCCAGGGGGAAACTGTGGTTCGCTGCAGTCATGTAAGCAAGTACAAATAAGTACCAGCACCAGAATATAAACAAAGAAAATAGAAATACAGTAAGAGTAAACAATCAGCACAGTATGTAAATATTTTAAATAAAGTATGTAAATGTGCTCAGTGTGTACATGTGAAAAAATAAATGTTAAATACAGAAATAGACATCAGCACTAATGTGTAACATTTAAATGATAATAAGGATAATGTGCTAAGTGTGTAAAGTGTGTAAAATATAATATTATAAAACTGCTCAGCTTCAGTGAAATATATCTAACTAGTATGTAAGTTGAAAAATATAAAAAACAT
>NW_024617832.1:0-1244 GCF_008729295.1 Plectropomus leopardus | reverse complement strand
CATCACGTTATCAATATCATATCAACACGTTGATATCATGTTGTTAACATGTCGTTATGGTCTAGAATCTCTGAGGAATGTTTCCAGTAGCGTGTTGAGGTGCTGTCATGGAGGACACGGAAACGTCCTTGATGCCAAAATTTACCTGACTGACCTGTTTATGCTGCGCACCTGTCTGACTGCGCACCTGTCTGACTGCGCACCTGTCTCCTGAACATCAGCATCCAAACAGTCTGACTAAAGCTCACCAAGAACCACTTCAGTCAGTCTACGAACCAGTACAGACCCAGTCTACGAACCAGTCTATGAACCAGTCTACGAACCAGTACGACCCAGTCTACAAACCAGTACAGACCCAGTCTACAAACCAGTCTACGAACCAGTACAGACCCAGTCTACAAACCAGTCTACGAACCAGTACAGACCCAGTCTACAAATGTGTCTATAAACCAGTTCAGACCCTGTCTACAAACCAGTCTATGAACCAGTACGACCCAGTCTATGAACCCATTCCCTGTGGTTCCTCTGGTGGTTTCTGCTGCTCCTGCAGTGGGTCCTCATCTAGACCAGGTTCTGTCAGGTGAGGGTTTTTGAGGGTTTTCTACGGGTTTGTGGGGACCGGGACTCTACAGGTGAACCGCGCACGCGCCGAACTCACGGTGATACCGGTGCTGTCCTGAAACCGTGACAGGCTCGAGCCCGGCGGGCGCGTGCTCGCGTCCTCGCGACACGAAGCGTTAAAGTGTGAGATTTTGCTGCGGGGTTTGGCGCGGCGGTGAACAGTGCATGTCAGCAGAGGTCACACGCGCGCGCGCGCGCGCGCGCACACACACACACACACACACACACACACACACACACAGAAACACATACAAACAGGTCGCGAGCTCACCTGGGAGACTTCCTGTGATTGTTCTACTTCTTCTTCTCCGTTTCTGCACCGAGACAGCGAACTACAAACCGACAGAAATAACGACAGAAGAAGAAAGTCGTCCAACTTGTGGTCACCTCACCGTCTCCGCTCCACTTCCGTATGCGGCGTCATGACGTATTTACGCAGATTGCGGGGCGGAGCTAAGAGGGGGCGCGTGAAAGTCAGTTTGGACCAATCAGAGAGCGACCTCTCAGCTGATGGGCGGGGCTGAACCGGAGCCACGTCAGCAGTGTTTAAGAGCAGAAGAAGAAAGAGAAATAGGCTAACAAACAAACAAACAAACAAACAAACAAACAAACAAACAAACAAA
>NW_024617831.1:0-2281 GCF_008729295.1 Plectropomus leopardus | reverse complement strand
TTTTGTTACAGGCCTGAGTTTGGTAAGATAATACACAAATGAATATTCGGCTACTGTAAGTTAATAAATAAAATGCAGGAAAAAAACGATTTAAAAAAAAAAAAAGAAGAAATATCACACACAAAACCACCAGTGGTGGTTTATATATATATATAGTCATATAGACCCACATAAATAACAATTATTAAAAAAGAGATTGCACATACATGCTGTTCCCAAAGCACTATTGTTTGAACATGCAAATCATTCATTTGATGAATTTCAGAATGGCCTCTGGGGCTTTCTGGTCCATTGTGGTGCTTCCTCTTTGAATTCAGTCTCTTAGATCATTGGGTAGATGATCTATCAGTGGCTGCCATTTATAAAGCTGGTCTCATATGATTTTGGCACCAAGTCTTATATCAGGAAGTACTCTAAAGATCTCTTTTTACCATTGTGTTATTGATGGATCCAGCCAAAAGTATGCGTTTCCTTGTTAAGTCCGAGAGCCTTTACACTCTGTATAGTTTACACAAAATCCTCATTGCAAAAGTGCTTTTAAAAATATTTACAATACATGTGCTTAGTATTTTCTTAACATTGTGGTGCCCATGAGTGTAGCAAGCACCAGGACACAAACAGGTTTAGAAATGTTATATTCTCTATTCATGCATGTTTCTGTAATGTTACCGGGATTATTTTGTTTGACATTTTTGTCTATAGTGTTCCCACTTTTCCTACGATTACTTTGGGGTTATTTCAGCCATTATTAGGGGATGTGGTGAGGTCGGTATACTGTAAGTTTGGTTGTGTAAGTTTGCTGACACTTTTAAATGTAAGATGTGTTGATACTTTGACCTGTATGGCTAATAAAAACCCTTGTTAAATGCACCTGCACTTTGCTAATGCTTTTCTTGTCATTTTGACCACTCAAAATGCTTTCAGAGTCACATTCACCTGTTTACACACACGGCCATATACTGGTGGCTGAGGCTACAGTACAAGGTGCCACCTGCTACTCAGTTTTTATATATTCAGACACACTAACTAGACCCAAGGACACTTTGACATGTTGACTAGAGGAGCCGGGAATGGATCTGCCAACTGTCTCTTTAAAGGAAGACCTGCTTTACTTACTGAGTCACAGCCCAGTATACTTGTTGAACTGGACACTTTGGCTCACTGAGGTCCTCTACAAGAAAAACTCAGTCTCAGTCATGAAACGTGAGCAGAACGAATTTGTGTGTAGCATGTTTGCAAAAAGAAATTTACGCGTATTCCAGCATTTGTTAATGTGTCCAATCTCTTCATAGTCACTAAATCTACTCCCGTGCCTGACCATTCATAGTGCTTGTGTTAATAAGAAAAGCACAAATATTTCTTGAGATTATAAGAAATTACAATTTTTATTTGTATTTTGCTCAGTTATGTTCACAAAACGCCTTTAAAACGCTTAAGATAACATGAAATAAGAATCAAAATTACATTAGATTAGTGGGCAATTAGCAGATTCAGTGATAAAAGATCAATGGTGTCAAAATGAATAACGATTTGTGGGATCATAACCCAGCCAAAAACACTGGGCTGAGCAAATCTATGTGCAAATCTGTACATAGATTCATTCACATTTCATGAATGGTCTCATTCATTGTTTCTATAGACATTATGTTTACACTGTTGGTTAAAGCAAGATTACAGAAGTGTGACCTGACCTCACTGCTGATCTGCAGATAGATGCCACATTGTTCTCCCCTTTCACAAAAGTACAACATGACAAAACAGGCTAAGAGTGCAAAGTTCAATTTTAAGAATTTTTAATTCAATTATACGTGTTCAGATATGCAAGGCAAATACTTCCACTTCACTGGGAGCCAAATGTTTGAAAATATGAATAAAGTATCAATCATAACTAATACAAACAAAAGGACAAAGACATTTTGAGACAATATTTTATAGACTTATTGTTGTCTCACAGCTGGTATCCATTCCTTTTAGAGTTTCAGAAACTTCTCCAGGGTTTCCGCCTCCACTGCATTTTCAAATGCAGCATAGTCCTGAAAGAAAGAAAAGGTGTCAGGGGTCAGAGATTTTGGGATGAGGGTGTAGGGGATGCAGAGAGACAGACAGGGAGCGAGAGAAGCAGTTAATATCCAGATTTTTATAAACAAATCACAATATATTTGTTACGTTATATAATCTCCTTAAATGATTACAATATATTTAAAGTCAATTCATCCAATAGTTGTCGCGATATGATGCTGAATATGACCACGTTTGTGCAAAGCTGTGATTGGGGGACACC
>NW_024617830.1:0-4441 GCF_008729295.1 Plectropomus leopardus | reverse complement strand
AAATGACGAATGCTGTCATTTTCCTTGTGAGGACAGTTTAGGCTTATTTCTTGTTTATTAAGAACATACTATTTTATTATTCTGTTTAACCTTTTTTTTTAAATCTAGGTATCTTACTTTCTGTAAAGCATAAAAACCTATTTGCAGGTCAGAAATCAATCACACTGAACAGCATGTTTGCATTTATTTTGTCAAAGTTATATTATATAACCAGCAAGGTAAATATGCAAGCTGACTGCAGAGCCTCTTTAGTGCCTCACGTGCATAATTCAGTTAATTGGCACATAAAGACGGGAGATAAATACCTCAGGAAAGCGCTGACCTCCCTCTCCCACTGCTGCGGTGTCTCTGCTGTTTACTGGTCGAGCTCTGCTGCGTGAGTTGTTGTGGGATGCTGCTTTGTTTGTTTTACGTAAATACATTTCAGACCAGCGTTCCTGTGTGCTGCGCCGCCTCCGTGTTAAATGTGTGAGAGTTTTAGCTCGGGGCTGAGATATTCCCTGCAAACTACCGACTGAAAGTGTCAACTTATTGGTTGGTGTTATATCATGTTTTGCAATCCTTTGAGGTCAGGATTGACACCGCTGCTTCACTTTGCCAATATTTGTTTACTTACTGTGCTTTGCTTGTTCTCTCTGTCTATTGCTTGTGCACGTGCTACTCAGATCGGTGGAGACGAGAGGTCATCTGCAGGTGGATGTATTTGGTATTTGGTTTGGTATATGTGTTGTTAGTAATGGCTACGGCAGCAGATTGAGATGAAGTCACCTATGGCCATACCTCAAGTCCATTTTTACATTTTTAAAAAGGAAGAATGATTTGTTCTTTACAGTTGTTTGCTCCATTTAAAATGCAAAAACCTTATCATTTTTCCATTAAACAGGTTTTACAAGCAAGTCAGTGCATTCAGTAGGTTGTTTTAGAGTCAACAGATTCTGTAAATGTATTGTGACAACATGCTGCAAAGCGTTTAGATTAAAAAAAGGACTTTAAACACTTAAGCCTTTTTAAAAGCAAGTACTCCAACAGTTTAACCCTTTGAGTAGTTTGGCTTGATTTTTGTCAAAAAGATGTGAAGAAGGCAGTGAGCAAAGGAAGAGAATATTATCCAAACGTTAGCAAGAAATCAGTTAGAAGTACAAGAAAATTACCTTTAAATTATATAAAAAAACAGAACAAAACAAAAAAGTAAACCGAAAGTAAATATTAAAAAAAAAAAAAAAATCATAATCTACTTATTTTTTGCAATTTTTGGAACATTTATCACCAAGTTGCTCATTGCCTTTTTGTCCCATGTTTTTGAAAGAAATCACACCAATTTTCTCATAGTTTAAATACTATATGTCAATCCAGGTTTCAAAGGGTTAACTCAAGTAATAATCTGACTCAGCAACTTCCAATAATATCTAATATTTGACAAGGAGTATCTGTACTTTTACTCAAGTAATATACCAGTGTGCTTTGTTCACAACTGCCAATGACCCCAAATAACAAAGATTATTTTTCTGTGGTGGAATAGTTCAGCAAGTACGATTTCAACTTTTCAGAGAAGTTACAGACCAGTTGATCAACACCATCTCTCGCCAGTACCAAAACTGCACCTGCCCCCACATGACTGGCACAAACTTACAGCTTGAATGACTCATTGAAGCACGACGCAGCCAGAAACTGGAGCAGCACACAGGAGAGTGCACACTTTCAAAAGCACTCAGACAATGCAAGGACCACACAAATTCAGCCGTGCACTAAAACAGTCAGGGGCCCAAACAGTTGAGAAGTTTTTTTGAAAAAGCACCGTGGTAACCTAACATCCCCAAAAAGCGCATCAACTCCTGACAGCTCTGACTATGGTATTTATCAGGTGCACCTGTCACGGCTGTGACATTGTTCTCACAGGATCTGCGCATTGCCAGTTTACACACTCAAAATCAACTCTTAAAAACAAGAAAAAAAAGCAATAAAATGGCTAAAATATTACTTAAAAAAGCAAAATTGCCTGCCAACAGTACAGGAAACCTTCTCTTAGGATTTTTTGGAGCAGGTAAAAATATCTTTAAAAGAACCACAGATTAAACTAACTATTAGACCACAGACTAAAAACAAGCACATCTGTCTAGCTACAAGATTTAAGTTATTTTCTAAGTATGAATCAAAAAGTAGCAAATGCTAGTGCCATTGTCTTAGAACGAGGCTATATGTTTGGAAATTGTATCTTAAAACACAAAAATACTGCAAGATTTCGATGGTCATAAATGGTGGTCACCCCCACCCAAAAAGCATATATTGCCCCGATTTAAGATATTTCATCTTACTTAAACTTCAGTTTTTGCAGTGCAGAACAAGTTGATTTTTTAAAAAAAAAATTATACTCTGGAGCCTGGTTTCAAAAGTTTTGCATTTTTTCAGGCCTCCAATGCTGTTGACATGAACAAAATGCCAAACCAAAACAAAAATTTCAGCGTTTCCTGCAAGAACCGTTGCCATGTAAACATCCCCTTAAACTTTGCCAAATTCACAGTGAACTAACTAAACAGAGCACAAACATGCAGGACATGCTGGTCGCATTTATCACAGCAACATCGCAGGTAGACAGCACATCCTTTAAGACCTGCTATGTGTTGTAATGTTGCAGGTGCATTAAAAAGACAGAAAAAAGTTATTGTTTATTCACACAAAAGGTGTCATAGAAACTTTCCAGCACCTCTTCAATAAGTCAAACTTGCAAACAAACGTTGCTGAAGCAGCTTGGTCAATACTATTCCTCCATCTACCTTGGTGACATCCTTGTCTATGACGACTCCAAAATGTTTCATTATTGTGACTCACAATTATTAAAATGTTTTATTGGAGGAGTGTCACCAACATAAGTGTCAAACAAGGCTTGAAATTTCTTTATCGCCTCAATAATCCCAGTCTTCTGTGACTCAAATGCACGAGCTAAAAAACTATTAAGATTACACGGTTCTTCAGCGATCATCAGGCGCTGTCTCATCAAACTCACCCCGCGACGACAGGAACTTTAGGACACAGAATCAACCATGAATTTAGGATTAACATTTGCTCCCTGAGCCAAGGCAAACAAAAATTTCTTGAGTATAATCTGGTTTCATCACATTAATGTGGCACAACTGAGAAGATTTTCTCTGATTTGGAGCAGCAATCAATGTTCTTAAATTTGCGTCTCGTCAGTGTACGGCCTGTGAACTTCACTGGAAACTGTGAACCTACACAGGAGCTCGAACCTGTTCATCACGTCTGAACTGGCGGCAGTCAGTCTGCGGGTCACATGCTGCGTTCATGTGATGTCAGGAGGTCGAAGTTTTCGATTTGGGAAGTCATTCTTCAGACTTTGTTGTGTTTGTTTGCTTTGAGGTCTTAAAGTGGGATCAACATGGTAGCTTCAAACAAGAACAGTTCTGTCTATTTAGTGCATAAAATGCTGCACATACGAGCACACTGAGGGGCCGTTTACACAGCAACGGTTCTTGCATAAAACACGTAACATTTTTTGCCTTTCGGTAACATGACAACGGTGTTTTGGGGTCTGAAAAAGCAAAGTTTTGAATCCGGGTACCAGAGTGTAATCGTTTGGAAATGCCAACTACAGGTCTGGCATGCATACTACAGCATTTTCGGTTGTTTTTGTGGATCTGTGTACATATGAACACAAGTTTGTTTTTTTTAAACGCAAAGGAAAGACTTTCTCAGTTTTAACAGGATCATTCTTGTCTAAACTTGGCCTAAGTTGTTTAATTCGACTTTTGTTTTCGACTTTTGTTTTCACAAGGGACACAAACAAAAGCTTGCGAATCTGAGGTTTGTTTGGTCACAGCAGCATCGCGATGCAGTACACAGCTTTGTGATAACTTTGCCAGATAACAGCACAACTTTGCCAAAAAATTAAAGCTCAGTGTGAGCAATGATTACCTCAAAAAGTCCCTGCAAACTGACATTAATAACGTAGCGAAACAAAAATCCAGCTGCTAGCTGTTATCTGATGCTGCTGCTGCAGAGTGCAGCTTCTGAAGCGATTTGATACAGCAGACTGCACTGTACCTAAAGAGAGAGAGAGAGAGAGAGTGTGTGTGTGTGTACGCGTGCGCCTGCACGTGCGTGCGTGCGTGTGTGCGTGCGTGCACAAGGTCTCTTCCTGCTGTCGATGGGAATGTGATGCATTATTAATTTTGTCTAAATGACTGGGCTGACTCTGTAGCTTTCTCTGCAGTTCCCTCTGCTTACATCCATCACAGTTCGGAGCAGGTCTGTACCTTTTCTCTCTGCTCGCACAGTTTATCGCATCAGTTTCTCTCCGAAAATCAATAAGTTGAAAAGGTTGTCATGAAAACAGACTTCCTGCCAAATATGAAGTGTACCCTCTCGGTTAAAGTATAATAAGCATCTCCAGTCCCATTAAGAGAGCAGCCGTCTCTTTAGTGTTTCC
>NW_024617829.1:0-5558 GCF_008729295.1 Plectropomus leopardus | reverse complement strand
TGTGTGTGTGTGTGTGTATGTGTGTATGTGTGTGTGTGTTCTTCTCCCGCTGATACATGCAAGACTTGTTGTAAAATATTATTGTGAATATTAAAACCCAGAATAAATTCAGATAAATTAGACACCAACAGAATCAGGTTTTATTGCCAAGTACATTTACACAAACAAGGAACCTGACTCGTTTTTTTAATGCAAAACAGTTAACACAGAGGAAGAATAAAAATAGTAATAAGATATAAAAATATAGCCGCAACAAAATTTTGGTGTAATTCTGGTGATATTTTCTTCAAAAATCTCCAAAAATGTTTTAAAGGGAAAAAATGTTAAAAATGTTGATGTATTTTTTTGTGGGTTTTTTTTTCCTTGAAAATAGCCAAAAAAGATAAATAAATAACTAAAAAATGAAAATCACCATAAATGTTGCTGTTTTGGTGGTGGTGGTGGGGGGTCTTGAAATTTGGCATTTTTTTTTTAAAGAAATAAAAACTGCCAAAAATGTTCTTGTAAATTTGGTAATTTGCAGACATGAACGTTTGGAGTCGGGTTTTCTTTAAAAATTGGTGACAAAATAAGTACAAAATTCAGGCATTTAAAGTCGTATGACCCTCCCCTAAAGCCAAAATAAAAAACATAAGTCCCTCCTCAGTGCTTAAATAAAAAAAAATTGACATGCCTCCTTCTTTTTGTACCACCCAGTCAGCTCTCATAAATAACAGTCCCTCATTTATACTTAATTATTCAATTCTAATCCTGTTCTGAAATTTTTTACATAATTTATATTGAAGTAAAATCTGTAAAATATTATTGAAAAATAATCAGTAATATTTATGAATGTACAGTCCTTAAAATTCACCTCAAAGTCCTGGAAATGTATCAGTAAAATGCACAAGAGCTCTGCCCGGGAATCGGATCTGTCCTGGTTCGGATCCTGATCAGTATTTAAATGCTCTGTGTCCTTTAAATTGATCTGAATCGTTTTCTCTTGTTTTTTATATGAAGCTCTTCTCCTGTTTTTCTTGACGTTGTCTCAGATCAGTGATAAGAGAGTGTCCAGACTTCACGGGCTGCTGGAGAACCTGAACGGACAGCTGCGTCTCAAACCGGTACGTCCTCCCTCATCAGTCATTATGGCGTTTGACCTTTAGCTCACCGGTGAACTTTTGATAAAGCTTCTTTAGATGTATTTTTATTTTATTGTACTAATAACTAACTAGTACTTTTTTTACTCTGTTTTCTGAGAAAGTAGCAATGTGTCATTCAACTTTGGTCATTTTGTTTTAAGACATCTCTTGGTTTGTTTTTTGGACATTTCTCAGATTTAAGGATGTTGATAAGATTTTTGCACGTTTCTTTGATTTCAGCGTGTTTGCTGGGTTTTAAGATATTTTTCAGATTTTTGGACTTTTATACGATTTTTGCACTTTTCTTAGATTTTAGGACCTTCCTAGTATTGTAGGGCATTTCTAGGATTTTAGGACATTTTTAGGATTTAGGTACATTTCGAGGATTTCGGGACATATCTATGATAGTGTAGGATACAATAGTATTTTAGGACATCAGTGTCTCAGCTGTGTCCTCTGTCGGGGGTGTGGGGGATCCTCCTCTGGCTCTTTTTTGATCAACAAGCTCTATTTTGATGCTGTTTTATGTCTCTGACACCTTATGGAGACTAAAAGGACAAAAACAGTTCACAGGGCGAATCACTTTATTTTTACTGTGAATTAGAAAATGGTTGGGGGGCCACCTGGCACCCTATTGGGGCCCATTCGACATGCAGGCTGTAAGTTGTGTACGTTAAAAAGCACAAAATTGAGCTTTTTTTATCAAACTTTTTTTCCCGCGGGAGGATCCACCCAAACTCCTCAGCTGAGGTCAAGGCCCCAAGTGTCCTCAAACCCTAAAAAAAAAGAAAAAAACCCCACAATAAACAATAATAATAACCCTTTATTAAAAGCCATCTGGCATCGGTGGCTAAGTCATTACAGAGCCAACATGTTTCGACGACTGTCAGGGCTTTAAAAACACTTTCAGTACTCAGACCTTTATTGGTCCGGAGGTCAAATGCAGTCGTTTAGCTCACAGTGAGGTCTGTTTATTAAAGAGCCACATAAATCACACTCACATCATCTCATCGTCATTTGTGTAATTGACTCGTTAATTCATCAGCACGTCTCAAATCGCCATCTCGGGCAAATAATTAACACTCCACAGTCGCAGCATTTTTTAGTCGATCGCATCAATGAATGTTTTGATGTCGGCTGGAAAACCGACAGCTGATGCTCTGCAGAGCCGCCTGAGGCTCCGACGGCGTCAAAGCCGTAACCTTCTCACCCGAATCATAAAACAGAAAATCAAAACGCTGTTAAGTTTCTTCTTTTCCATCGACTCAACGCTGGTTGATATTTATGCTGCAGGAACATGACCGTAAAGGAAAAATAATCAGCAGATTTCAGATGATCGTTTCAGGTGAAAAATTAGGCCACTATGATTTGTTTAACCCTTTTAAAGCTGAGCAAATTGGCTTGATTTTTAAAAAGAAATAAAAATAGTAGAAGAGCGAAGTGCATCAAGAAATGACCCAAACATTTGCAAAAAGAAAAAAAATTTTTACAAAATATATCAAGAACATTACCTGAGAATATTTTTTTAAAAATACATAAATAAATAAATAAATGAATAAATGAATGAATGAATGAATAAATGAATAAATGAATGAATGAATGAATGAATGAATAAGTGAGGATCTCCGCTCTGAACTTATAAACATATATAAAAACCAGCTGGAGTTAATCTGTGAATCTCTTTGTCGCGTCGATCTTCAGACCCACCTGAACCCGTGCTTCGTTCAGTCGTCTCTGACCGACGACCCTCGACCTCTGCAGAAGGACAGCTGGTACCCTCTTCATCACGGAGACCTGTTCTCTCTGCTGCCGGGCAGGTACATCTACAAAGTGGAGGCCGTTGGTGAGGAGGACCGCACTCCCAGGTACTCACCCGTCAGAAAAAGGTGCTCCGCTCCACGTCCAGATCAACACGTGAATCTCGTCCTAATTAAATCGAGCCTGAGAGGCTGCTCCCCACTGTTTAATTAAAGGCTTTTATGTTGGCGGGGCGGCCTGCGTGGGCTTGAATTGGATCTGGTGTCTCGGTAGAAGCCAGCCTTAAGGAGAGCGTCGATTCGCGCGGTCTTTGGGTCTCGCTGATCTTTTGTCTTCGAGTTAGTGCCCCTCCATTGTGGCTCCGTGTTTGAAGTTGAGATCAAACGCACAGGAAATGGACACTCAAGAACACGTAAGCAGCATTTAAACCAGCAGACGCTCGTGTAAAATTCATGCTGGAGCTCCCGCCTGTGTCACAGCAGCAGCATTGAGGTTTCACATAATATTCATAAGAAAAGTCATGTTTTAAAGCTTTTATGCATCAGCGCCGGCACGGTTTCAGGTTGTCCGTATGTTAATCCCATTCTCGTGACCGCGATACCGAGGGAATTTCCTCAAATTCAGCACAAACGTTCACTTGTATCCAAGGATGAACTGAATAGATTTGGGTGGTCATAGGTCAAAGGTCAAGGTCACTGTGATCTCATAAAACATGTTTTCGGTCATAGTTAAGCATTCATGGGCTAATTCTGACAAACTTACACACAAATGTCTAAAGGAAAATGGATAAAGTGACGACGTTTTATATCCAAAAAGTCCGATTTTGCTGTGACATCATCATGTTGTCCGGTACATGAAAGCATGGCGCTAATTTTACTTTCTGTCTGTAGAAACAGTCAGATGTTTGAAGAGGAAGGACTTTGCGTTTCGCCAGAGCCAAAAGACGTGGAACCTCCTCCTCCTCCTCCTCCTCCTCCTCCTCTTCCTCCTCCTCCTGCTGAGCAGACTCCGCCTCCCGAGGAGCCGACACCAGCGGCTCCGTCAAATCAGGAGGAGCCCGACGACACAAGTTTCAACAAGGTTTGTTCAACTTAAAATCTTTATCAGCAGAGACGCAGCGCAGCGGGAAGTCGCAGAGATTCACACTGGGGATTATTTTTGTCCTTTTAGTCTCCATAATGTGTCAGAGTGCATAAAACAGCATCAAAAAAAGACAGAGGTCCTTGCTAAGACCCCATTGTCCTAAAATCCTGGATATCTCCTAAAATCTGAGAAATGTCTTTAAATCCTAGAAATGACCTGAAATTCAAGAAATATCCATAAATCCAAGAATTGTTCTAAAATCCAGTATATGTCTTAGAGTCCTAGAAATGTTCTAATATCTTTGAAATGTCCAAAAATCCCTGAAATTTTCTCAAATCTTCAAAATGTCAAAAAATCCCAGAAATTTTCACAAATCTTCAAAATGTCAAAAAATCCCAGAAATTTTCACAAATCTTCAAAATGTCCTAAAAGTCAAGAAAATCCCTGAAATTTTCTCAAATCTTCAAAATGTCCTAAAGTCCTAGAAATGTCCTGAAATCCTAGAAATGTTCTTAAATTCAAGAAACACTGTAAAATCATAGAAATATAATAAACCAGGAGATGATCCTCATTTGCATCTGTGCTTCAGTTTCTTTCCCTTTCGAAGATTCTGTAAATAACTCTGGAAAAAGTCGATTTCTGAGTCTCATTATCAGGTCGTCAGAAACAGACTTTGCTTTGGGTTGGCAGATGGACCGAACCGCTGCACTAACTGGGTTTACTGGGTTTCACATGAATAGTTTATGGTAAAGTTTATGGTAAATATGACTGTTCATGCAGGGTGTCCCTGCACAACCAAAACAAGAGGACAAGGACGACAGACGAGACGTCGCTCCGCCTGTAACCAAGAAAAGAGTTTTACCTGCGTGGATGATGGCGGCTGCACACACTCCCTCCTCCTCCTCCTCCTCCTCCTCCTCCAGCTCCAAAGGTACCGCGTTCGTTTTTATGGATTTATTGTTTTTTTTATGCAACTATCCACTCTGATAAACTTAATGTAATTTCCTAAATTATCTTTAAAATTTCTAAAATGTGTTTTGTTTGTTTGTTTTTAAATCCCCAAATGTTGACTGTAAAACTGTCTTGTTTCACAGATTTAGGGAGGGAGAAATAAATTGAAAAATGTTTTTTCCATTTACACCACAGCCGGACTGACACTGTTTTTTGAGGTAGATACAATACAGATATCAATAATTTGGAAAAAAAACAAACAAACAAAAAAGTCAGTAACAAAACAATTTGTTCCCTTTGATGTGTTTTTTTTTATTTTGACTGAAACACGTGCTGAGCGTTACATTTTACAGTGTAAAAAAACAAGCTAACAGAGACACTGTTTCAAAATGACCTCAAACATACATTTTTTTCTGCAATTTCTTGTTACTTTTTGGCAGACATAAACACCATTATATCCAAATATAATAAAATATAACTTCAGGTAAATTGAAGCACATTGTGCTGATAATAGTCCAACCTCTCCTGACTGCAGGACTCTGACTTCAGCTTCTGTCAAACTTCTGTGTTATTAATCATTTTACTCAGGAATTAAAAACTTTTGAGTCGGCCTACTTCTCCTATAGCTGCCAACAGCCGACATTC
>NW_024617828.1:0-2730 GCF_008729295.1 Plectropomus leopardus | reverse complement strand
CTACGATGCATTCAAAAACATTCAAAGGGTTCAGGAAATCACAGTGCAATAAATTTAACAGGGTTACAATAACAATTCCCATTGTTATGCGGATGATGCGCAACTGTATCTATCTATGGAACCAGATGAAACTAATTAGTTATCTAGACTACAAGCATGTCTTAAGGCTATAAAAGCCTGGATGAGCCACAATTTCTTGATGTTAAATTCTGACAAAACTGTGATTGTTCTTGGCCCCAAATACCTCAGAAACTCCTTTTCTAAGGATATCATTTCTGTAGACCGTATTACCTCGGCCTCTGGCATAACTGTAAGGAACCTCAGAATTATATTTGATCAAGATCTATCTTTTGCCTCCCATATAAAACAAACTTCAGGGACTGCTTTCTTTCACTTGCGTAACATCGCAAAAATTAGACATATATCCTGTCTCAAATAGATGCCGAAAAATTAGTACACGCATTTGTTACTTCTAGGCTGGATTATTGTAACTCCCTATTATCCGGTTGCTCCAACAAATTTCTGAAGTCTCTCCAACTGGTGGAGAAAGCTGCTGCACGTGTTTTAAGGGGAACCAAGAAAAGGGGTTCATATTTCTCCTGTTTTAGCTGCTCTGCACTGGCTCCCTGTAAAATCCAGGATTGAATTTAAAATCCTCCTCCTTACTTACAAAGCTCTAAATGGTCAGGCTCCATCTTATCTGTCGCAGCTCATAGTTCCTTACCAACCCTCAAGATCACTGTGCTATGAAAACGCAGGGTTACTTGTGGTTCCCAAAGTCTCCAAAAGTAGGATAGGAGCCAGAGCCTTCAGTTACCACGCTCCTCTTTTATGGAACCATCTTCCAGTTTCAGTCCGGGAGGCAGACACCGTTTCCACTTTCAAGGGTAGACTCAAGGCCTTCCTCTTTGATAAAGCATATAATAAAGGCTGGCTCAGGTTGCCAGCTTAACCAGCCCCTGGTTAAGCTGACATAGGTTTAATCTGCCGGGGGACTTTCTAAGATACACTGAACTCTATTTTTCTTCTCTTGCTCCCTCTCTTTGCAAACACTCATGTCTGTTTACTGCATTACACTAACTCCATTGCCTCTCTGGAGCATTTGTGCTCCCTTGTTTCGTAGTTTTCCCAGATCTTGGCTGCAATCTTGGCTCCGCCTAATCATGTTGATAGCTGTGCTGATGCTGTGATCCTGCCTTTGGTCGTGCTCGTGCTGTGGCTGCACTGGTCCTGTCCCTCTGGCTCGTCTTGATCGTGGTCTTGGTTTTGCCATTGCTGTGGTCCTATCTGAAGCTGCGCCTGTGTTGTGGGTCCTGGTTGTGCAGATGCCATGATCCTGCTTGACGTGACCTTCTACTGCCATTATTATGCGTCATGCCTCCATTATCAATATACGCATGGGACTCTTATCAACACACACAATATTTGCACATAACATCATACTATCATAGATTGCATTTAGTAACACCTATCACTATTGTAATATGACATGCTATTGTTACCATTATTGCTGTGCATCTCTCCGCCTCTCTCTTTCCCTCTCTCTTTCTTTTTCTTTTTTGTAATTATTGTAATTTATTTGTTATTTAGGACATATATTGCACGTCTGGAAGAGGGATCCATCCTCTGCTGCTCTGTCTGAGGTTTCTACCATTTTTTTCCCCATTACAGGGTTTTTTTTGGGGAGTTTTTCCCAAGGCGATATGAGGGTCTAAGGACAGAGGGGTGTCGTATGCTGTAAAGCCCTCTGAGGCAAACTGTGTTTTGTGATCATGGGCTTTATAAATAAAATTGACTTGACTTGACTTGACTGGTTTATAAACAGATATATGCCCTGAATGTATCTTGAATCTACAAAATCATAATCAGCACATTAACCATAACAACCATAACATAGATGTCTGTCTGTGAAGGAAAAAGGATTTTCTAAGTCAAATGTCATGCATGAGAATGTGGGTGCTGAGGGTGCCACAGCACCCTCTATTGACAAGGAATGGAATGGCATAATCTATAGATAATTGGCTATTTCACCAGTACTCATCGGATATCTGAACATTTGTACTCATTTTTAACAGCATATGATATGATACCTGCCAGAAAATATTATGTAAAAAAAAAAAAAGGGAAAATTTTATTAATTCCTCCAATCTGACATGACAGTGTCATCACATCAGGTCCAAGTGCAAGGGTTGAGGTACAGCCTGTTCTCATTCCGAAATCATCAAATAGCGCTGCTCTGTCAGTGCTTTCGGCATACGAGTGTGATGCGAAAAGCCACCTTCTGCATCCACGTTACGCCCATGGACGGCGTCAGATGAGAATGCAGCTGGACAGAACTGGTGGTGTGACAGGTTGTTGTGTGACAGAACAGAATAATTCATCTCTGAATAATTCATCTCTAGGTGAAATTTTGGATTTAAACGAGGTTCATTTTATTCTTCTTTATTACAGTTAATACCTCCTGTTCATTAGTCACCTCTTAGTCACCGTAAGTCACCTGTAATATTAGTTATCTTTAAGATATACAGCTAACAAAACACATAGACGAACACAGATAAGAGAGTGGTTTGATTGCTCTGTGATCTGTTGGTAATGCCTCGGGGCTCCGGTAGCGGGAATCGCGCTCTACTTCCTCATTCAATACAGAAGAGTGAGCGCAAGACCTGCATCGTGTGGTTTTCCTCATTTCTCTCTTACTATTATCCCCCTTATTTAAGGTAATTACCATAC
>NW_024617827.1:0-1373 GCF_008729295.1 Plectropomus leopardus | reverse complement strand
CTGCTTTGAACAGCAGCCCCGTCCTCTGATCGTCCTCTGATCGTCCTCTGATCGTCCTCTGATCGTCCTCTCGTCGTCCTCTCATTGTCCTCTCATTGTCCTCTCATTGTCCTCTCATTGTCCTCTCATCGTCCTCTGATCACGTCAGTTTAAACATGTTGAACCAATCAGGAGGCTCTGATGCTGCCGTGTGTCGGTCAGCTGGTGGGGACGCTGACTGCTGGTTTGTGGTCTGATGTTGGAAAAGTGTCTGATTGGAAATACTGCAGGGACATACTGACAGGGGGCCAGGGGCGGCCTCATACGTGTTTCTAGGATTTTAGGATGTTACTCTGATTTTTTTATTTTTTTGATTTTAGGAAGTTTCTAAGGGTTTAAGACGTTTCTAAAATTCTATGACATTTTTATGATTTAATGACTTTTTTAGTCTTTTGGAACATTTCTCAGATATCAGGATGTTTCTAGGATATTAGGACATTTTCTAAGATTTAAGGAAATTTCTAGGAATTTTTGATGTTTGTAGATTTTAGCATTTTTTTTTTTTTTTTTTTACAAATTTAGGACATTTTCTAGGATTTAAGGATGTTTGCAGGATTTTAGGACATTTTTAGAACTTGGGGACATTTTCTTGAATTTTAGGACATTTTCTTGAATTTTAGGACATTTCTGTGATTTTAGGACATCAGTGTCTCAGCTGTGTCCTCTGTCGGGGGTGTGGGGGATCCTCCTCTGGCTCTATTTTTGATCAACGAGCTCTATTTTGCTGCTGTTTTATGTCTCTGACACCTTATGGAGACTAAAAGGACAAAAACTATTCACAGAGTCCATCACTCTATTTTTACTGTACATTAGAAAATGTTTGGGGGCCACCAGGGGCCCTATCAGGGGCCAGATTTGGCCCTCAGGCTGTTGGTTGAGCATCACTGATCTAAATGATCAATTAGTGAAAACTGGGTGAAAGGGGACAATAACAAAGGATGAGATGTGTTTTTAAACTGAAGGAAAATACAGAGTACTCATGTATTCAGAGTATTTATAGAAGCGGACAAAGTAAAATGTTCCTCTGAAGTGTGCTCAGGATCGGCCCACAGTACTCTGGAGTACTCGTACTGCGGCCTCTGATGATGTAATCCTGTTACTTTTTCGGGCGGCGCTGGAGGTGACTCACGGCCGCATGAATCGAAGCAGACTGTTGACTGTTTCATAACGCTCTTTATGTAAGGGGGGCCGGGGGGGCCGCGGCCCAGCCTCCAGACCTGCACACCCCCACTGCACCTGCACCCCACAGAGACCTGCTGCAGAGCGGGGCAACACACACACACACACACACGCACGCACACAGACACACACACACACACACACACACACACACA
>NW_024617826.1:0-2171 GCF_008729295.1 Plectropomus leopardus | reverse complement strand
ATAAATTAAGAATTATCCTTTTTCTCCCCCAAGTATTTTTTTCTTTTTATCTTATTTTAAGGTAATTTTCCTTTATCTTTTATTATTATTTTTTTGCAGATTTTTGGGCCATTTCTTTATTCAGGTTTTAAAGGGTTAATAATATTGTCTATGTGTCCCTCAGAGCTGCCTCCTCAGATCCTGTCCTCTGATGGAGTGGTGTACAGGGTCACTGAGGGCGGAGACGTCATGCTGCACTGTCAGTCCTTCGGCTCGCCGCGACCACACATCACATGGTGAGACACACGCATGCACTCACACACACACACACACACACACACACACACACACACACATTCAAACTCCAAGCTGTCTGAGTACTGACAACTAAAAGGTATATATTAGATATTTATCAGTACTTCCATCAAACACTTCTATTTGCATGTGCTGTACTTCCTGTTTAAATCATTGTTTTACGTTAACACAGCAGCGCCCTCGGGTGGCTGCATGAACATACTGCACTCTGCAGCAGCAGGTCTCATGCAGGACCTGAGCTCACGCCGGGATTCTGGTTTCATGTTTGGTGTTTTTATAAAGGGATGAAGTCCTTCACAAAGTATTTCTAAACTTCTGTAACCTGACTGGCAATCTTACACTTTACTACGCTTTTCATTTTTGAGCCAAACTCCTCAGTGATAGTGTGAAATGTGCATGCCGTTAAGGGGAGATTCACATACGTTGTTTTTTTAAAGGGATAGTTCACTCAGAAATTAAAATTCAGTCATAATCTCCTCGCCCCCATGCCGATGCAAAGTTTTATAGTCCACAAAACACTCCCGGAGGTTCACAGGGAAAAGGCGTCGCACTCATCTCCCAAACAATTCAAGAAAATGATGAGCAGGATTCAGATGTTAAAAAAATACATAATTAAACCTCAAAATGTCTCCATGCTGCTTGTCTGAAGTAATCCAAGTGTCCTGAAACCCCGATGTGCCAAGTTGTTTTGAAAAACGTCTCTGGCGTCATGTTTTTAGCTTTGTTGTAGCCTGTAGCTCCGAGTTTGGGAGCCGCGTTCATGTATGTGCGCTCCCTCGAGACCAACGAGAGTTTGCGGTATCTGCACGCCGTGTTTACATGCTACACGGATTTAAAACTACCGTGTAAAAAGTGAGCACTCTCCCCTTAATCTTTCTGTGAAATTGTTTAAACTTAAAAATTACAAGTTTAGTTAAATCAGTCTTTAAGTCTATCATATTCGTACTTTCTTCAACATGTTAACAAAACAGAACTCGCAGATCTCTGAACTTCATTTTTAAGTTTCAACTTCAACTTCACAAAATTAAGTAAATACAGCTAAATTTTGACTTAACTTCATAATTAGATACAAAGTCAAAATGTTTTAGATTAAAAGGAGGAGGGTAGACTCTGTGTGATGTAGGCGATATTGAGAATGAGGTGCAGTTTTTGTTTGATGGCCCTGTTTATGAAGACGTGAGAGATGGATTTTCAGTCAATCAGTCATATTTACATTCTTTCATTCTTCGTCGGTTTTCAGGATTATTTTAAGTAAGATCGAGTTGTCAGAGTTTACGGTGCAGGTGAGAGGTTGTTTTACAGACCTCAAACATCACGCTCACAGTGCTCAGATGGATTTTGCGTCTATCTCCTCTCTGGCTCATCATGTATCGATCGTCCTCGTCCATTCACTGATGAGACAGGAAACGCACTCGCATTGATCGAATGACTGGGATTTACTGCTGCTGCCGTGGTTTTGATTTCTGGGTGTTTAATGTTGGAATAAAAGAGTCAGGAGGGACGGCGCTGCAGGGACACCTCTCAATGATGTGTGTGTGATGTCTCTGCAGGGAGGGCGGGGACAATCTCCCACTGCTGTCCGACCCTCGTGTCTCCCTGCTGACCAACGGGACGATTGAGCTGTCCGACACCGTTCACAGCGACAGCGGAGAGTACACCTGCTCCATCAAACACACCAACATCTCCATCACCGCTCACCTGGAGGTCTTCAGTGAGTCTCAGATCATAAATACTTTATACTTAATACTTTATTAATAAAGTACACTTCAGCTCTGACAGAGCAGCCAGAGCAAAGTCTAAAACCTCTGAAACCCGAGCAAATTCACTTGATTTAAATATATTTATATAGGAAGATATATATATGCACAGTAAGGGGC
>NW_024617825.1:0-1764 GCF_008729295.1 Plectropomus leopardus | reverse complement strand
GAACCCATACCAACTGTGCCACATTGTGTCACCCACCATCGGGAGCGTTTCTAAGTCTGATCAGAAGCGTAGTATTCTGGTAGTTGTTTGCCAATTACAGGCTTTGTTTCTGTCTGTGATTTTCGGGAGAGTAACAGGCAAGTGGCTGAGATGTGCAAGGTTGTGGTAGTCCCCTTCCAGAGGTGGCATGCCGCAGGTATAACAGAGGCAGCAGCAGTCGGTCTCTCTTAAGCTGTTAGTGGTGTGTGTGTGTGTGTGTGTGTGTGTGTGTGTGTGTGTGTGTGTGTGTGTGTGTGTGCGCGCGCGCACGCATGCATGAGGCTGGCCTAAAGACTACAAGATTGAAAATGAAACAAATCTGGGGCTGTGGAGACCTTTGAGGCTCGTTCCTTGTCCCTGCTTGAGGCTTTATTAGTGACTACTAGCTTAACTCATCTGGATCTCCAGCAGAACTGTTTGTGGTCGAGTTGCAGTGTGGGCAAAATAGGCGCCGGGTTTTGACATGGAAGAAGAATGACAAAGTCTCTGGTTCTTCTGCAATCATTTTGATGTTCTGTTTTAAAAACTCAGTTTTGAATCTGATAAAGTTATAGTAGTGCAGTGCTAACTCTGTATTGTACTCTTTTAACAGATGGTTACTAAAATGGTTTTTAGCATTTATTCATTCGTGGTGTTTGTTTTATTAACAGTTGATAATGCATAGTCTTTGTTTTGTATTGATTCAACAAGGATCTGTATCTTGTCTTTACCTTTATCTTCCACTTTAAACCAGGGATGCACTGATTGTGAAACTCTGTGCTTATACCAATGTTTAAAATAACAATTTAGCAGATAGCTGATACTAATACAGATGTTCTCAGCCTATTCTCCCAGTTGCTGTGTCCCTGAGCTCTCTCTCTCTCTGTCTCTCTCTCTCTCTCTCTGTCTGTCAATTTCAATTCAAGTTGCTGTGTCCCTGAGCTCTGTCTCTGTCTCTGTCTCTCTTGCTCTCTTCATTTCTCCTTCTTTTAACCAGCTAAATTGTTGTTTGTTTATGTTGTTTAACTGCTCTGTTTATATCTGTTCATTCATCTCTCTCTATGCCTTCCTGTTCTCTCTGACCTCCTAGGCCATAGATTTGATACCATTTTTCTTTCTCTCCCTCTCTCTCTATATATATATTTATTTTTCTTCTTCTGTTGCTATCTGCCTTTCATTCTTTCACATTTACTCATCTTTCATTCCTCTTGGTCAGCCGGATGTATTCTAGCCTGGGTGGGTTTGACTGACTGACTGGAAGAGCACTTAGCTTCTGGCACCGTGGGCGCGCGCGCACACACACACACATACACACACACACTCACACACACACACTCCCTCTGTGCTCATGCTGCTTTTCCCTTATTGATTTATAAGAGGACTGTACATTACAAAGTTTCATTTCAGAAGAAATGTGCAATATCTCATTCAATAGAATAATTCCTCTGCTGCTTTACAGATAAAACCACAGCTCCATTTGAGCAACCAAATTCCAGGAAGGTGGTGAGAATAAAAAGCAAGTCAGTTAAGATAGTAGCATTGTTTTGACATTCATCTTAAGTCCCTTTATATTCACTTCGTCATGTATGTTGTGATGTTGCACTTTGTAATGAGCTGAATTGTATTGAAAGGTGTTTCTATCATTTTATCTACCTCCTCTACATATATGGCTGAACCAGGGTCCCCACAGATCCTTAAAAAGTCTTAAAAGGCATTGAATTCATTAATCTGAAAATAAGGCCTTAA
>NW_024617824.1:0-1797 GCF_008729295.1 Plectropomus leopardus | reverse complement strand
TGTTGAGTTAACATTTAATTAAATATGAATATAAGTGATTTAAGTTTATTTTAGTTTTTTTAATTTGTTTTCCTCTATTTTTATTATTTATTTATTTTAAAATATAGATTGTTGACATTATTGTTTACATTTTCTTCTTTGCGTTTATTTCTGCACATCTTGAGGCGTAAACTTTTAAATCACAGCTGACTCGTAACGTTTCTGTCTCCAGGGCGATCTGCAGCAGACGGCGGAGATCGAAGGCTGCGTGATCGACTGTCTGCTCGCCATGGTGATGAAACTGTCCGAGGTCACGTTCAGGCCGCTCTTCTTCAAGGTAACGTCGGTGACCGTCGTTCTGTCGTCGTTCTGTCGTCGTTCTGTCGTCGCAGCGTTGATCCATGTTGTTGTTGTTGTTGTTGTTGTTGTTGTTTACCTGCAGCTGTTGGACTGGAGTAAATCAGGCAGTAACGAGCGTCTGCTGACTTTCTACCGCCTGTCGGACTCCATCGCCGAGAGACTCAAAGGACTCTTCGTCCTGTTCGCCGGAAATCTGGTGAAACCGTTCGCTGATCTGCTGCGACAGACGAACTCCTCCAAGACGGGTGAGACGAATTATTTGATTTAAATTCACTGATTTAATTCAGTTTTATTTTATTAAAAAATATTTTATTTAACAGTCTAGTTTGATTTTATCATTTTTTTTGTGTTTTATATTATTTCACTTTATTTTATGATATTTTGATTTATTAAAATCTTAATTTGTCTTACTCATTTAATTTGGATTACACGATGATGATTTTTTAATTCATTTCTTTTTTACATATTTGATCTGTGGGTGAATTTTCTGTAGCCGCAGAAACGTCGACTAACCAACAATAAGTGGATTATTGATGATGCGTTTTGTCTCTGTGTCCAGATGAACTCGTGTTTGACAGCGAGGACAAAATCAGTCTGCTGCTTCGCTTCGTCCTCGACTGTCTGCACAAGATCTTCCTGTACGACACGCACAGATTCCTCAGCAAAGAGCGAGCCGACGCCCTGCTGAGCCCGCTGCTCGACCAGGTCTCTCACACACACACACACACACACACACACACACACACACACACACACACTCCCACACTCACTCACACTCCTGTCTCACACACCTGTCTCTGTCTCTGCAGCTGGAGAACACGGTGGGAGGACAGCAGGTGTACCAGCGGAGGGTCACCCAGCACCTGGTCCCCTGCGTGGGTCAGTTCTCTGTGGCGCTCGCTGACGACTCGCAGTGGAAAACTCTCAACTACCAGATCCTCCTCAAGACCAGACACACCGACTCCAAGGTGACCGCGCGCACGCACACACACACACGCACACACACACACATTGTAGTTGTGGTGCAGTATTTTCTCTCGTATTCGTAGTTTTTCTGCAGTAAAGGGTCGTAACGCTGCAGTGTTTGTGGGTTTATTTATGAGTTCTGTAGGCGTATAAAAGCGGGTTGTTGGCTGCTTGCTGGTTAAAATGTTATTTAGCTGCTCGGGTCACATCAAAATATGAATGTTTAGATTTTTGTCAGTGTGGACAAACTACACACACGGTTAGCTTCTTAAGATTCTCCACGATTCAGTCAGTTCAGTTCAGCGATCACCAAAGAGAGTTATCGCAAAATAAACGAGACAAAAGACATTCGTAGGTTAGATATAGAAGACTTTTTTAAGTTAGGGGGAAAATGCCCAGTGAACTATGTTTGTAATTATTATAAAAATATTTGAAATAATCTTACATAATTATTATAATTTTTTAGGTTTTTGCTTTCAGGGTTTTTTTTTT
>NW_024617823.1:0-1490 GCF_008729295.1 Plectropomus leopardus | reverse complement strand
TTTCATGGTGCTTTTCTTGTTTGTTTGTTGTTTTTTTTATTATTATTTTTAGGTTTGGGCCATGTCTTGTTATGTTTTCAAAAGAAATCAGAACAATTTTCTCAAGTTTCAAAGGGTTAATTTACTCAACATGTTCATGTTTATGTGTATTTTGAAAGTCCAGTTTTTTTAACAATAATTCAACTTTTTTTAACGTCATTTAAACGTACTGACAGTCTCTCTCTCTGCTGTGTGTGTGCGTGCACGTGTGTGTGTGTGTGTGTGTGTCTGTGTGTGTCTGTGTGTGTGTGTGCGGCCCTCAGAGAGAGTATCGGAGGGACTACGAGGAGCAGATGAAGGGGAAAGCTTTGGTGGACGTAGATCAGACACCTGGATACCTGACAGCTCGCCACGCCAGCAGCCTGCTGAGCGAGGTGAGACACACACACACACACACACACACACACACATGCCGACACACACACATCATCATCATCATCATCACTGTACTCAGCGTTGTTTGGCTGTTTTGTTGCGTGTTTGCACGGCGACACGGATGTTGTTGATGCGGTTTTGTTCTCATGTTTTGTCGTTTCCCGTCTTCATGGCGTTTCACTGTCTTCAGGAGACACATATTGTTTCCGTCTTCATGGCGTTTTTTTGTCTTCGGTCTGTAAATTTCGCCTCCTGAGGTTTCGGACATACAGCGGTATTTCAGGACCTTCTCTGAGTCCGACATTTGTGGGGAAAATCTCACACATTTCTTGTCACATTCACATTTTGTTTGTTTTAAATCGCTGATTTCAGAGAAAAAAACGGATATTCAGAGTTTATAAAGTTGGACATTTGTGAGAAAACACACTTTTTTTTCAAATTGATTTTAAGGTGGTAGGATTTGATTCGTATTTATTTGCTCCTCCTCCTTTTCGGATGTGAAATACTTTTGTTAACTGAATATGTCCGATGGTCCGTTCTGATGTTGTTTTTCTTGCTCATATTTTATTTTTTCTTCTGTTTTTTGGAAACATTCAAAACAAACAAAACAAAGATCAAACAGTGCTGTTCATTCACACTTTGACTGACCATCGCTGACATTTCATGGTGTGTGTGTGTGTGTGTGTGTGTGTGTGTGTGTGTGTAGAAGGAGTACAGGAAGGACCTGGAGCAGGAAGTGAAGGGGCGGGGCTTATCCGGCATCGGGCTGGAGGAAACACCTGAGCTGCTGAGAGTCAAAAACGCCAATCAGATCCTGAACCAGGTAAAACACACACACACACACACACACACACACACACACACACACTTAAGAAGTAGACGTGCTGTAACTTTCAGTGTTGATGTGTTGTTGGTGTGTGTATATGTGCGTGCAGAAGGAGTACCGCCGGGACTTAGAGAGGGAGATTTTGGGTAAAGGCATGGAGCTGAGCGCCGACGTCCTCGAGATGCAGAGAGCCAAGAGAGCCTCGGAGATCCAGAGCCAGGTGACCCGCTGCGTGACACCAAGACTTTAT
>NW_024617822.1:0-1747 GCF_008729295.1 Plectropomus leopardus | reverse complement strand
GGGCCAGACAGCTGTGACATGTAGATTTTATAGCACAGAGATAAAAAATGCAGACACTGATGATGACAATGTGTCCTGATTTTTTAAAAATCAAATAAACAGTTTAAAACATAAGCGAGAGGCTGCAGAAGATTTGGTGTGCTGTAGTTCGTATTTAAATGATGCACCTGACAGGACCAGATCTCTGCGGAGCAGCTGGAGCTCCTGTTTGAGACGGATGATCTCTTCTCTCTGAGTGCTGCTCTGTGTCACCTGCTGCTGCAGCTCCTCTACAAACACAACACCGGAGAGTCACACATGTACAGCTGGAATAATCAGAAGCTTAATTCAGTGCTAAATACGACAAAAACAACAGTTTTGATAATTGAGTTCAAGCAAAAATGCCAAACATTTTCCCCAATTCCAGCTGCTCAAATGTGACGATATGCTTCTTTTCTTTGTCATATACACTGTAAGAGTAAACTGACTGTCGTTGGATTTTGGGTCTGTTGCTCAGCGAAAACAAGACTTTTGAATGAAAATGATCTTGTTATCTAAAGGGGATCAGATGTTGATTTGAGTACGTGTTGAAGTTCAGTTTCACGCATGTACCTCTGAGGTGTGTGACCTCGTGCCTGGCCTCTCTGTAGCGGCGTTTATTTTCCTCGGACTCTCTCAGGAGTTTGCTTTCCCGTGAGCCACTCTCCGTTAGCGACGTTTCCAGATCTCGCACACGCCCCGTGAGGTCGACGACATGACCAGAAGCCTCGCTCACATCTTTATCCTGATGCGGAGAAAAAAACACACATAAACCAACAAACAGAATATCAGACGATCACACTCAGGCACAGGCAGATTAATCCTAATCATGGAGGGTAAAAAGAAATCTGGCGTACCTTGAGTTTGAGCATGGAGCTCAGCTCTTCCTCTCTGACCTGCAGAGAGCCGACTTGAGTGGACAGAGCCGTGACCGTGGAGCTGAGACTCTGGTTCTTCTCCTATGAGACAACACAGACACTTAACCCTTAAAGCCCACTTTAATATTACACTCTCATATGGATCTGCACACAGATGAGGCACTTTGCATCATACACATTACATTGCTACTGTTACTGCACTTTTGTCCTGTTTTAATTTTTGCATTGTTTTTGTTTTTCTTTTCTTCTTTATTTCTATTGATTGTTACCTGCCAAGGGACTGCGGAGTAAATTAACAATCCTGCTAACTCCGGCATATTTACATTTTTATTTTATACTAATGTCCATTAATATGCTCAAGCTTTTCAAAATCAAGCTTTAAAATATATTATACAATAATGTTATTTTCTGCTTTCACTGAGTTCATTTTTTGAACCAACATCACCCCTTATCATAAATATCAAATATTCATTAATTTTCAGAATTTTAACCCTTTAAATGCCAGGTTTTTGACATGATGCCATGATGTTTTTAGATGAAGAAAAGAGAAAAGAAAACACAAAAATATTCAATATTCTACATGCAAAGTAGATTGTTTTTATTTTTTTGTTCCGTTTCAAATACTCACACTCATACCACTTTGCACACAAAGTGCACTTTTCAAAATAAGGTTGTAATAATAATATTATACATAAATATGATTTTTTTACTGTCACTGCGTTTATTTTTTTAACCAAAATCAGTCCTAACCATAAATATAAAATACTCAGTAATTCTCGTAATTTTAACCCTTTAAATGGCAGGTTTTTGTCATGATGCTACTGTGTTTTTACATGAGAAAATTATGAAAA
>NW_024617820.1:0-1928 GCF_008729295.1 Plectropomus leopardus | reverse complement strand
AGGAGGAGTAGACGGTGAGGCAGACGTGGTACTCTGTGGCGGGAAGCAGGTGAGTCAGATTATACTCCTGGACGTCCACGGGGACCTGGACACACAGAGAGGGACATGACGTCACTTCCTGCAGCTTAAGGTAAGGGCACTTTAAGACTTTTTTAAATGCCACTCAAACTAAGTATCAGACCAATTTTCAAATAACCAAAATTGAAGGACAATTTATTTTTTTAAAGTTTATTGTAAAAAAAAAAAAGTGAAATAATCTTTGTGGGAAACATGGAAGACGATGAAAATATGACATAATCACAAAAGTGATTACCGACAGAAGCGGGAAATAAACCGACATTTGGGCTCATCATGACGAGTTCAAGAAAAGTAATTTATGAAACTGTTTAACAAAAAAAAGATTTTACATGCAACTTCAGAAAAAAAGATTCAGAAAATCCTACTTTCCCCATCTGAACATTTTTTTAAGTCCGTTTCAAACTAATCAAGGCCCTATTTTTAGATTCATGAATTCAAAACCTTTTAAGAGTTTTTAGGGATCTGCGGAGGCCCTGGTCACTTCCTGTCCAGCGTCTCTTCCCCCAGTTCACCGCATTTTTAATGAATGCCAAACAAAGTGTTTCAGTGCGGTGCAGCTCACGTTATTGTTTCTTTTATCATACGTAGATTTCGTTTCTGTGGGGAATTATAAGGATTTTGTGTCTCGTCTTTCCGCTGCAGAGGAAAATAATTCACCTGCAGCTTTCACTTTCATCCTTGTCAGCTGTAGATGTGAAAACGGTCTTCAGCTGAAGCAGATTTTGGTGCATTTTATTATCGTTAAATAAATATATGGATCCATCAGCGGGCGGCTGTGCTCACCTTGGCGGTGTAGCTGATCTGAGGGTTGTCGATGTGCACGGTGGCACTGCTCCAGCGGGTCAGAGGGGGGGCGGCGTCCTGCTGGTTCTCACCCGCAGACGAAGCTCCTCCGCTGGGAAACAACTTCCACTCCAACACCACCGACTGGGCGTGCACCACCTGCACAGGAAACAGGAAACAGCAGCACACCTCCAAAAGTTAGTCTGAGCCCAGATTCTGATGACAGCCGTAATGGAAACTGTTTTTCGACAGATTTAAAACTCAGATAAAAAGACTCTGAAAGGAGTTTTAGAAACAGAGCGGGAACCTTTGCCAGCACCACCAGAGAGGCTGCAGCGCTGGATGAGTTCCCCAGCCACGGCTGCTCTCTGCTGGGCTCGCCACCCCACCGCGTCCCCCCGGACGACCACGAGCCCACAGACCCCCGAGAGTCCACGAATATGGAGACGCTCTTCGTGTCTGCGCCCTCTGCGTTCCACGCCACACACGTGTACACACCTGAGAGACAGAGACAGGCGGAGTTATCAATTTCTCTATGTTTGTTTTTTTCTTTTATCCATATTAAAAACCTCGCTGACCAGCGTCTGACGGCTCGGCGTGTTCGATCACCAGCGCTCCGGGCTCCGACAGACGATGCTTCTTCTTCTTCCTGCTCAGGCCACGCCCCTCTTCTGATATGATTGGTGCAGCCACAGCCTCTGAGCTCACCTGAGCAGGTAACCAAGAAACATGAAATCACTACACACACACACACACAGACACACACACAGACACACACACACAGACACACACTTACGCAAAACTCCCTCCCCTGACCCTTACCTCCATCCACCTTTGATTTTTTTGTTTTGAGCTCGATTTTTTGTCCTTTTACTTCTCGTTACGATTGTTATTTATTACTATTACAGACATTATTATTATTGCTGTAATTACTATCACTATTATTGTCAGAATTATTGCCTGACTTCCTACATTTTATTTCATTAATATGAAAGAGTTCATGTGGACGCAGCAAAGAAAAAAAAGAAAAAATAGAAAAAACTGGGTTGTCTGTCAATAAATAATGT
>NW_024617819.1:0-1698 GCF_008729295.1 Plectropomus leopardus | reverse complement strand
AATTGATTTTTGATCAGTAAATATTTTAATAGTTGATCAGTAAATATTTTAATAATTGATTTTTGATCTGTAAATATTTTAATAATTTATGTTTAATCAGTAAATATTTTAATAATTGATTTTTGATCAGTAAATATTTTAATAGTTGATCAGTAAATATTTTAATAATTGATTTTTGATCAGTGAATATTTTAATAATTTATGTTTAATCAGTAAATATTTTTATAATTGATTTTTGATCAGTAAATATTTTAATAGTTGATCAGTAAATATGTGTTCTCCGTAAACGTGTTTTCGGTCTCTCAGACACGGCGTATGTCAGGATCTTCGTCACCGATGTCAATGATAACGCCCCGGCGTTCGCCCGGCCGGTGTATGAGGTGAGCCTGGAGGAGGACAAGGAGGTGGGCTTCGTCCTCATCACCGTCACCGCCAACGACGAGGACGAAGGTGAGTCCCCGAGTGTCCTCTGTCCGTCCTTCTGTCTGTCCGTCAGGTGATTCAGCTGCTGATGTTGGAGTGAGATCAGACTCTGGGGGTGTGTGTGCGGTCTGTCACATGTGTGTGTTGTTGTTTGTCGTTATTTCCTCCGTTCTTTTGTTATTTTGGCTCCACGCCGGCGAGAGCTGAGGCTGCACGCACCTGATTTTGGATGTCTGTAAGTGCGTACGTGTGCTTGATATCTCAAGCCTTGAGGGAGTTTCCTAAAATTTGGCACAAACGTCCACTTTGACTCAGCAATGAAGTGACGGGAATTTGGAGGTCAAAGGTCACTGTGACTTTGCATCCGTTTCATATTTGTGAACACGATAACTCAGGATCATTTCAAAAGAATTTCCTCAAATTTGACACAAACGTCCACTTTGACTCAAGAATGACCTGATTAGATTTTGGAGGTCAAAGGTCACTGACAGTTCAACACGTTTTTCAAGAATTCATACACTAATTATGACAATATTTCACATGAAAGTCTAAGAGGATAAAGTAACGAATTGATCCAAGAGGTCAAAGGTCACTGTGACATCGTCATGTTTTCATATCTCAGGAGCAGACGGGGAGACGTTCGGTCTCTACAGGCAGGTTTCTGTTACACTCAAAATGTGCAAATTGAAATTCTGAATATGAAATACGCCTAATGGAAACACGTCAGTCTGGAAAAAAACAGAAGTCCCATTTATCAAAAAAACGTTTTTGATAAAAAGCCATATTTGTCCTAACTATGAGGTCACATGACGCTGTGAGGTCACATGACACTGTGAGGTCACAGGAACTGGCTCCCATGATGCAGCAGGAGCTACAAGAGCTGTTATTGCATCACATAACTCTGAGAAAGTTTTTCACCCACAATTCCTCTGTGAAATCGTGGACTACATCTCCCAGAAATCCCTCATATGTGTCCGCTCCCACATTTAAGGGGCTCGCCTTTCCATCACGGCTCCATAACACGCCTACGTGGCTTCGGATTGGAAATAATGACGGCTAGTGCGGTGGCT
The DNA here is from genome assembly GCF_008729295.1 of Plectropomus leopardus. Classification (NCBI taxonomy): domain Eukaryota; kingdom Metazoa; phylum Chordata; class Actinopteri; order Perciformes; family Serranidae; genus Plectropomus; species Plectropomus leopardus. The sequence goes on along the minus strand of NW_024617819.1, from coordinate 205 downwards.
GCAATAGAAATAAAGCTGCTGACGTTTTGAACCTCCGTCGCCATGGTTACTGGGATGTTATCAGAGGAGAAGTGGCAGAGCATCACTCAGTGAAACACAGTCAGCTCCGTGAGTTTTATCAGTTTTACTAAATATCACTGAAGTCTCTTCTTGTCTCCTCCTCCTCTCCTCTCCTCCTCTCCTCTCCTTCTCTCTTCTCCTCCTC
>NW_024617818.1:0-2427 GCF_008729295.1 Plectropomus leopardus | reverse complement strand
TTAGCTTGCAAGTTAAAGCAATAAGTTTGTGACTCCAAGAAATGTATAATGGTGCGATTTTATGAAATAAATAATGGCTATGCAATGCACGTTATGACTGACATTACCTGTGATGTTCCTCCGGAGCTGCTATTACTTGGTAGGCTGTTGCCCTCCATGTTTGCCTCTGGGGCATGCACATGCGCAGTTGGAGGAATCGCGAATCGATTACTCTCCCTGCGACCTGACTCTGACCTCAGCGATGTCATTTCAGCACTTTTCCATTCGTTCCCGTAAACCTGGATTCCTGCTTACAGTGAAGACTTTGTAGTCGTAGAAACCAGTGTTAATTTCGTTGACGAAGACTATGACAAAAAATATTCGTCAACGAACCTTTTTCACGGACGAAAACTAAATAAAAACTAAATATAAAGTCAGATATGATGACGAAGACTGTGACGAAATATAAGTGACACTTTAGTCAACGAATAAAAACGAGACGAAAATCTTAGGGAGGGACGAACAGAGAAGAGATCCAATCAAAACTACCCGTTTTGTGGGACAAGTTAGGAAGAAATCCAATCAGAATGAATCTTTTGAGGGTAGGTTGATCTACAGATCAGCGGAGCCATTTTCAAAAGCTGCGGCAAGTGATGGGACAAAAGTTAAAAGCAGAAGAGCTAAAAAATATCAGAGCTTGGTCGAAAACAAAGAATTGGCTTCAGTTCAAACTTCATTTATTACAAAAAGGACAACAAGACCGTCTGTAAAGTGTGTGGAGCAAGAAAAACACCACCAACTTGAAGCGACATTGGGCAAGAAAGAAAAAATAACAACTTGATTCGATTCACCCTCACAGATACAGAAGACGTCTGATGACAAAGATGACCATGGGCCAAGTGGAAATAAAGCTAGTGCTGCTAGTGCAACCCAGCAGCAGACCATCTCATCTCAAGGTTTTCAAAGTACAAAACTGAATCAAAGGAACAACAGACCAAGGAGCAGGCCATGGCTAGATGGATTGGACACACAGGTTTACCACTCACAACAACTGAAGATGAGGACTTTGTGCTAATGATGGAGAGAGTAGATAGGAGACTAAAAGTTCCAAGGAAAACTAAAATGAGCAATTTGATTGAAACAGAGTATAAACATGAAAGACAAAAATTCCGAGAGAGGCCGGCTTCTGCCCGGAAAGTATGCATTGGCCTTGACTTGTGGACAAAAAAAAGGACTGACAAGTCTGACTGACAAGTCCTCAGTCGCAACACAGAGGTTATTGGACCAGTGTGGTGTTATTGTTGTAAATGACTGCCCCACACGCTGGTCAAGCACATTCAACATGGTCACACGACTCCTCACAGTCAAAGATGCAGTCTCTCAAATCCCAAATGACATGGGATGGAACAGTTTGCTTACTAGTGAGTGGCAAAAGCTTTCCTCATTGCATGACCTACTGCTGCCTTTTGCGGAACACACTAAAACTCTCCAGAGTGACACCACATCTATGTCTAGTGATTCCTGCCCTCCTTGATTTGCTGAGCCACCTAACTGACTTTGCAGAAAACACTCGGTACAGAGACCTCACCACTCTTGCAGAGAAAATGAGATCAAATCTGAACCAGCATTTTGCTTGCCTCTGAGATTAAATCAATGAAAAGTTCTCACCACTTGCAGCAGCTGCCTGCTTTGTCAACCCAACTGTCTGTGAAATCATGTTGACGTGACTGATGGAAATATCCAGGAACTGCTGAAACAGGCAGAAGACGTGTGGTCAAATGCACTTTCCCACAAACAAGACAGGAGGACAAGTCTGAAGATGATACAGAAGAAGAGATTATTGAGGAACCAGAAGCAGCGCCATCCTCAAAGCAGTTGGCGTTTAGGTTTCTCTCAAAATGCCGCACCACAAGGCCTAAACAGAAAACCTCCACAACCAGCATCAGGCAGCAGATCATCAAGTACAAGGAAGAAGTCTCACATCCCATCACTGAGGACACAGGAACAGACTTCGGGTTGCAAAAGAGTGACAGTTTTTATCACAGTTTAAAACCTTTTGCGTTAGACTTGTTAGCTATGCCAGGTATTCAGAATCACAGGTGACCTCACAAGAGGACAGCGCAACAGAGGAAGGGTCACATTGGAGCTTGTGCTTTCCTTAAAATGGACAGAAACAAACTGAACTGTTGTATTCACTGCTATTTACAGCATTTCCTGTAGTAATAATATATGCAACTTGAAAGTTACTGATCTGGTATTTCTTTTATTATTATTTACTTTCTTCTTTGTTTAATATGAGAACATTTTTTGTTCCATGCAATAATGGCATTAGAGTTTAGCAAGTAATTCACTTGTCTTGAGTTGAGCTCATTTATAATCATTTTAATTATTAACAGAGGAATATTTCATTTAGTGTACAATGACATTACAACTAATGCATTTTTTTTT
>NW_024617817.1:0-1334 GCF_008729295.1 Plectropomus leopardus | reverse complement strand
ACTTGAGTATTCCCATTTTTTGATCCTACTTTTGCTAGTACTGAATGAATGTACTGTATGAAGGCAGACTGTTGCGTCGTCTCACGTCGCCGGTGTCTCGACCAAAAAGCTGCACGTGAACACGCCGCAGAGACGACAGCCGGCGCGCTCTCGTCCGAGCTCGTCATAATCGCCGCTTGATCAGTGCCGCCTACGTTCAGCGTGCAATGTGTCCCCGTGTGTCTGTAGTTGTTCAGGGACGGCGTGAGGAAGGCTGACCGAAATCTTGACTTCATGAAGTATTTTTATTTATCTATTTGGACCGTGTGCAGGAATTCTCACTTCTTCCCATTAAAAATAAAGCAAAAAATTTTTTTTCCAAAAGTTTCAAAGAAAAAAAATTCTGCCAAAAATTTTGACGAAAAAAGAAGACATCAAAAAGTTTTAAATAAAAGAGACTGACAAGTTTTTAAACATCCCCAAATATGTGCCCACAAAATGCATTTTCAAAATCAAGCTTTAAAAAAAATAGAATTATTTTCTACTTTCGTTGAATTATTTTTTAACCAACAGCACTAATCATAAATATCAAATATTCATTAATTTTCAGAATTGTAACCCTTTAAATGCCAGGTTTTGGTCATGATGCCACCATGTTTTTAGATAAAAAAAAAAGAATGATGTTGAGTGTCCTCCTCCTCAGTGTGTGAGTGTAGCTGCTGACAGTCTGGGATATGTCAGTGTGTGAGTGTAGCTGCTGACAGTCTGGGATATGTCAGTGTGTGAGTGTAGCTGCTGACAGTCTGGGATATGTCAGTGATCAGCAGCTACATTGACTGTGACAGGTCACCTAGTGGCAATAGCATGTATTTCCTCCATATGCCAAATATGGTCAAAATGACCTCATCAGGTGGAAATTCACTGATTACACTCAAATACACAATCTGGACTACATTTAGGACACATGCATCAACACACACACAGTTATCAAAAAATAAAATGCAAACGGAAAATGTGCAAAACAGTCCCTAAGAGTTAATTACTGTATAGATCTGAGCTCAGGAGCCGTGAATTGATAAACAGAGAACAACAGGGTGAAATCAGAGATACAGACACAGAAATAGAAAGCTATGTGTCCTTGCATGTGTCTGCATGTTGCACGCTGCAGGCATGCATCACTGTGTTTGATGTTGTTAATCTGCTGACAGAGAAAGAGGAAGTTTAATCTGTTATAAGTTCAGTTTCCAACGTTAAACCTTTCCTTTTTTTAACTGGTGTTTTCTACGTTGAACTGCATATGTGTTAATCGACGCTTGTGCACGACGACTCGACACTGTTTTCCACTGAGTGATGTT
>NW_024617816.1:0-1763 GCF_008729295.1 Plectropomus leopardus | reverse complement strand
ATTTCAGCCAGCCGTGCGATTAACCTCCAGTTTAGCGCTGGATGGGGGAAAAAAAAAAAAGATTGAATTGTGCAGCTCTTCTTAACTTTTGAAATGTTACCAAATAGATTCGATCAGATCCTGAAAGTGAAACAAGTCATTGTTGGGGGGTGGGGGGTGATCCTCCAAAAGAAGTAATCACTGATTTTCAGACCTCTTTTTCACAATGTACGTCAATGGGAAGAACCTTTTTTGGGTCCGTGGCATCATGTAACACAGCCAGACTGTAAAATTCCAACTCGGGAAATGTTCCAACCTGTTTCTGGGAGCTTGGTGTTGAAGGTGTAAGAAGATCAGTATGTAAGAAGCCATATTTGAATGGAGCCCCTTGTTGTGAGAATTGTCTGTGATTGGTGTGAGACTGAAAAATGATTCAGCCAGTGGGCTGTAAGCTGATTACAGCTAAGGTTTACGTCTTCCATGTCCAGCATGAACTAATGCCATGCATTATGAAAGAAAAGTTTAATTTTCACCAAGGGAAATAGTGTTAAAAGTTGCAAAAACAAACAGGAGGTGTAATTAGGTTACCACCATGTTTACATTTTGTCTTTGTGTCTGAAAAATCATTGCATGAAAATATGTACTATTAGCTTTGGAAAGATCCAAAAATTGCCAAACTACCACAACAACCATCTCCTATTGAAATGTGTGAAGAGTAGTTGGGGGGTGTTCGATGTGGCAACTGTAAACTTTTATAGGCAGGACAGGTATTAATTTACACACTGCTCCACGTGTGAGGGTGATAACCATCAAGAAAAAAATGTTAGATTAACATGACATCAGTGAAGGAAACATTAGAAACTGCTTTTTAAAGGTGTATGAAACTTTCAAAACTATTATTAAGACTACTGAAGTAACAGAGAGATTTTTTTCAGATATTTTATCATGACAGAGGAGTGGGAATGATGCAATACAATGTTAGACTCCAAACCAAGTCAACAAACCAGTGTGGGAGAAAATCTGTGGAAGGGGTGCATGGGTCTGTCCTTCAGTGTCAGGCTCACATAAACTGGAAGTGACTATGCACAACGATATCTAGGATTTCAGATTAAAAGGTGGGTGGGTGGTGGGATGTAAAGTTAAATTACGCCTACAACACCTCCAGAGGGCTCAACAGAAAGTTCTGGCACCAGAACCACCCACCTCCACATCAGCTCCCATTAGAGTGAGAGAAAACAGAGTGGGCACCTCTGAATGTATTGTGTTAATCTCCGTCAGAACCCTTCTCATCACGGACACTCTGATTTAATGCCCTCCTGGGGATGACGATGACGGTTCTTTTTTTTTTTTTTTTTTAAATGTTCAAATCATTGTCTGGCTCTGTCTTCTGTAAAGATAAAATAATTGCTCAAAAAGTTATATTTACAGCCAAATGTTGGGGAATTTCCCAAAAAAAAAAAAAAGGCCAGGCATTTGTTTTTTCTCTTCCATTAACAAGTGTGCATATTGTAAAGAGGGGATTCTTTCTGATGTAATGGAGGCATGAAGGGGCATGCATTATTAGTTATGATATCTGGCTTACTACACATCAGCAAATGGGGGAAATAACGCAAAGCGTGTAGGGGAGCATGGCAACACATTCACATCCAAACAAGTATCGCAGCTTTAGTGCCGCAAACTTGTATCATGTACAGTGCCTATCATAAGTATTCACCCTCTTTGCTGTTTTACACTTTTATTGCTTTCATAAATCAATCATGGTCAATAAAATTTGGCTCTCTTAA
>NW_024617815.1:0-2064 GCF_008729295.1 Plectropomus leopardus | reverse complement strand
CTTGTCTGTTGTGATTGATCTTTTTTTTCTATCTGCTCTATATGCACTTGATCTATTGAAGACAGATCTTAAAGCCATGATGTTTTTACATGAGATTTTGTTTAAATTGAAAAAGAAAAAAAAGGAAAAGGTTTCTCCACTTGATGCTGCCTTCACTTCACGTTGCCTCCATTGAAATTCGTATAGTTTGTCCTCCTAAAGAAAGAAATTAAAATGTAAGGGTAAAAATGTTAGGAATGGAAATTTATTTTTGTTGTTTTACTTTAAAAACAAGCGGCTTTATTTGCCCTATTGAAATTCGCTTACATCTAACAAACACTCTTCGGTAGCATTTGAACGCATCTGGCGCATTACAATGACGTCACACGTGCGCCAACACAACCTGATAACATACATGTGAAAGTGTGTGGCTAGTTTGATCAGCTTATTTAGTTGTAGAGTTTATTTTTCTCGGTTTGTTTGACTGTCAGTGGTTGTATTTCCGGATGCAGAGTCACTCTGAGAAGGGGCTCGTTGTCAGCGACATTATAAAGTGAAGAAGTGTGATACTAAATGCTGCCGGTCAGCTCTCTGCTGACAGCAGCTAACGAGCTAACAGCAGCAGCTAGCTGCTAGAAAACAGCAGACAGACAGCAGTCCTCTGAGCCGCTCACACATGGCTGATGACAGCGTGAAGAGCGAAGTTTCAGCCCAGAGGGAAGAGGAGAATGGAGATAGTAAGAGCAATGAGAAGACAGGCAGCGCTGATGGGGAAACTGCAGCAGAGAAGCAAACTGTGTCCAAAAGGCAAAGAAAGAAGCTCCTGAAGCAGCAGAAATGGGAAGAAGAGAGGGAGCTCCGGAAGTAAGTCCGCTGCTTTAATCCTTTTAGTAAATTGGTTTAATTTCTTTTGTAAACGTGGGAAAAGAAATTGCAAATTTCACAAAAAAATCCAAATAGTAATATAGTTGGCAAGAAAATGACTTAATTGCGTGTAAAGGGAAAAACAAGGACAAATATGACCAGAAAACTATATTTCTACATTACATAATAATAAAAATATGTCTTTGCACTATTATGGTCATTTTTAAACTTTATTTTCAGATAATTTTATTGTGCTTTTTTTTTTTTTTTTTTACTCATTTTTGTAATATTAGGGCCTTTTGTTAATTTGCTTCTTTCCCTGTTTGTTAAAGAAATCAAGTCAATTTGGTCAGGTTTCAAAGGGTTAACACTGATAGTTGTACTGTTATCAATGGATACAACTGATCAGTTTTGCTGATGTCACGCTATGAATTATGACAGGGATGCTGAGTATGCAGCTGTGGCCTAAATTTGAGTCATACAGCAGTAATTAATTGAAAGGATAAGTTCAGTGATATTCTGTATTTTTTTTTTAGCAAACTTTTCATGACAAATTTGATTTTGACAAATTTCATGCATTGAGCAAAACCAACAATGACTGGATCACATGAACAGTATCTGACGTGTGCTTTCTGCTGCAGGCAGAGACGGAAGGAGAGAAAGCAGCAGCGCCGGCTGCAGAGGCACAATCACCAGGAGGAGGAGGGAGGAGAGGCTCTGAATTTCCGGAAACGTCCACGCAGAGAGGTGACGCCCAGCTCACTGAGGCTGGTGGTGGACTGCAGCTTCGATAACCTCATGCTAATCAAGGTAAACTGCTCAGTGGAGGGATACCCAGTACATGTATGTTGAGACATGAACTGTCATTATGCTCCAGGCTACTGGAACATGTTGCCTGATGACATTAGGAGTAGGACAACAGTATCAGTTTTTAACCCCTTAAAAAAACACACTAAGAAATACCTTTGCAAAAAGTGATAGAAAATTACATATTGTAGATTATGTTAACAAAAAACATCAATTTATGAAGAAAAAAAACATTTTCCTAGTATAATGCATTGTGAAAAGTGCAAAAGTCAAACTAGAAATCTGAGAATAAAGTAACTTCATTCAATAAACATATTAAAATGAATAAATAAACAAAATAAATAGATGCAAATAAAAATGATTCCAGTGGTCTGGTTTGACTACTTTAACCTTTAGGGACTGTTTGGTGCATTT